>NC_090755.1:80158959-80168959 GCF_036898095.1 Palaemon carinicauda
CCCCCCCCCCCTTCCCCCCCAAAAAAAAGAAGACAGAAAGAAAGAAAGAAAGAAAGAAGAGAGAGCAGCATCAACATCACAAGATCTGTATTTAGTTACGTAACATACTGTAATTCACATTTGCAATTTTTATGCTTTATTTGATGTCAAGAGTGACTGACTCTCAAGGTCAGCTGGAAGTTTCAACACTGACACTTGGGATTTTATTGCTACTCCGAAGCAAAATGATGATTTGAGGAGCAAATCATACCAATTACTGTTTTCAGAATGATTTATTGTTAATTTATTCTCATTATTTATTTATTTCCTTATTTCCTTTCCTCACTGGGCTATTTTTCCCTGTTGGAGCCCTTGGGCTTATAGCATCTTGCTTTTCCAACTAGGGTTGTAGCTTAGCTAGTAATAATAATAATAATAATAATAATAATAATAATAAAATTTTCAGTTGGAAGCAGCACCCGAATCCGGGGATCCAACGTGTCCTCTTTAATAAAAAAAAAAAATCATTTCTCTTTTACCCTGATCCCACTACACTCCCCTACATGGTTTAAACTTTTAAGGTAAATGCCTTAATTTGAGGTAATTTGCATGATATCAAGTAATTTCGTTTTTGTTATCTTCAAATTTAAGGAAATTTGAAAAGTTTTAAGGTAATCTAGGGTAAAAAGGCAGCAGCATGTTCAACTTATGAAAATTATACCTTTCAAAAATATTAAAAAGTAATCGAAAACTAAAAAGAACCAAAAACTGTAGTTGACCGCTGCACTGGCCTCCCTTGGCCTTCATCCGTCTCTTATTATTATTATTATTATTAAATGCTAAGCTACAACCCTAGTTGGAAAAGCAGGATGCTATAAGCCCAGGGGCCCCAACAGGGAAAATAGCCCAGTGAGGAAAGGAAACAATGAAAAATAAAATATTTTAGAACAATTAAAACATTAAAATAAATATTTCCTATATAAACTATAAAAACTTTAACAAAGTGTGAAGAACCCGTCAACAAATTTCGAAAGCAAACAATGACTCGAGGAAATGAAAGCAGGGCACGTGAGGTAATGCGAATGACACATGACATGTCAGGTGATGGGGTGATCTCCCCCCCCCCCCCCCCCTTTGGCACACGAGCTTGAAAGCAATCCCCAATAAAAATGACAAGAGGTGTTGAGAAAAGATTCATGATTCATCTCTGATTAAATTAGATCTAGGTATTTAAGGTTACTGGCGATCCATGTACAATACTTTGATCGCACGCGCGCGCATGCACACATACGCATATATACTGTATGTATATATATATATATATATATATATATATATATATATATATATAATGTATATATATATATATATATATATATTTATATACACATATATATACATATACATATATATATACATATATATATACATACATTATATATATATATATATATATATATATATATATATATATATATATATATATATATATATATATATACATATATATATACATATATATATATATATATATATGTGTGTGTGTGTAATATATATATATATATATATATATATATATATATATGTGTGTGTGTGTGTGTGTGTGTGTGTGTTTCTAATTACTTTTTACGTGACTTCATCAAGACTAAATTTATTGGACGATGGTATTACACTAATATAAAGGCTCTTGTGGTGAAAGTTTTAAGATAAAAAATCATTTGGTTATTCAGAAATTAATAATAAACTAGAAAGGCAACATTAGCTAAGTAAATACAGCATATTTCCCTCCATCTCCCTCCCCACGCAACCATAGACACGCCCATATTACTCTTTTTCCGGAAATGGATCCCCGATAGATTTACAAGAAATCATTCTGAAGTGGTGTATGCAAAAATTGTGAATAACGTCCTGTGGGAATATACTAAAGGCATTTCCATACAAATTTTAGGTAGCGTGGTTTAAATACCAGGGCATAGGAGGAAAAATTCGAATGTAAAAAAAAACTAGCGAAAATCAATAAAATTAATCATTTTCAAGTGAGGTATGAGAAAAACGTGATTTGCATCCTTATACGAAATTTCAGGTAATTTGGTGTAAATATAAATGCACGGGAGCCGAAAATGTACATTTTGGTCTTATAAAAAAAAAGAAAAAAAAAAAACAATTGACCATTTCGAACAACCGTATCCCGAAAATGTTGAAGACTTCCTATTGGTAATTATCCAAGGCACTTCCGTACCAAATTTCAGGTCATTCGCTTATAATACCAAGGCAGATGAGACCAAAATATAAATTTTTGTCAGAAAAAAAATTATTTTAAAGGTATATATAAAAAGAATAAATAAAAAAGCACCTGGGCATTTGTCCACAAGATCAGTGTGCCAAATTTCAGGTCATTTGGCCCACAAATGGTAGATGAATCGATTTGAAGATTAGACAACAGAAGAAGAAACATCAGGGGAAAAATATATTTCTCTTCCATGCAGAAAAATATTAATATTCACTAATGAAAACTTGAAAAATCTTTGAAAGGAAAAGATTTTATGATTTATTTTGAAATACAAGAGTTATCAAGGAGCGAGGTTCACCTCAGGGAATTTGAGAAAACGTTTGATCAGAAAACGGGAGTGAAGCTGAAGAGGAAAAGATGAAAGCGTTTTTTTTTTTATTCCGGGAGCATCTTCAGCGTTTATTTCCGACCATTCTTCACGTCTACTTTTTACAGGAATATTTCCGTCTTCAATCAAGTTTTGGTCTTTGAGGAAAAGCTCGGTAACGTGTCTCCAAGATGCGGGTGTTTATTTTGAAGGAAGTCTTCAGAATCATCATCCTCTTATGTTTTGAGGTTTGATTTTTTCCTTCTGCACCTCAAGCCGAATGGCTTCCCCGGCCCCTGTAACTGTCCATAAGGCCCAAATACTGTAAATTAGGCTTCGAATCTAAGCAGAACAACCAATTATATGTCGCTTCAAAAGGAAGAACAATTCAGTATAGATCCAAGAGAAGTCTCCAATCGGCGCGAAGATCAAATTCTCACTGTCTCCGGAACTTGAAGGGATCTGATGGAAGACTTCGTTCTATGCCTGAATGTAGCGAATTTACAAGTTGAGCCCTCGTTTTAAAATGATTTTAGCCCTCTTATAATACTATATTTTTAATACATTGTGAAAATAATGTTATAATTAAAAGCCAAAGTAATATTTGTTTCCAAAAATCATTATTACAAATAAAATTAGTGATATATTATACTGAAATTTACATAACCCTTTCCTATCACGTTTCTTGAAAAGAAATTTCTAGTAAAGTCTGCAGATTCCGTTTGGTCTTCATGGTCTTAGCTGTCCTTAGGTAAGTGTTACTTTGGAATCTCTTCTCTCCTCCTATTGTTCTTCCTCATTGGCAGGCAGGTCACCTCTCCAGGGTTTCCCTGGAGTTGACCGGGGGCCGTGGCTCGGCTGGGACGCCCTCCTGGAGGGTCTCCTGACGGAGCCATGGTCGCAAAGGCGCCACGGACGTGGCTTAATGTCCCCCTTTGGGGATCGACTCGGAGGGGCCCGGGGACCACCTTTCCGTCAGCCAAGAGGATCTCTTGCTGGGTCTTCTCGAAGTGGGGGCTCTCCTCTGGGCTTTGCTTGGAGTCGAGAAGCCTACCTTCGAGGTTTCCCGGGGAACAGGAGGTCTTCCTTCCTCTCTTTCTCTCTCTCTAAATCTTTTTCATCTTCTGAAGGGCTTTGCAGAGACCAAGTAGTTTTCTTTTTGCTGCTGCTGGTGGGGGGGGGGGTGATAACCATATTGGATTGGACCAGGAAGACAGAAGAGATGATCGCAGTCAGAGCATTCGAGCGATGTTTTAGGGAAAGGGAATCCTGATCTGAAATCTAGGGAGAGCTGCATGCTACACTTGAAGGCTTTCAGGTCTTGAAGAATTTTTCATATTCGATCCATACTGTTTGGAGGCCATCGAGCAAGTCCTATTAAGTTGAAATTCATCATCATATTACTCGAAACAAATAATTGTTTCCCGGGGAACAGGAGGTCTTCCTTCCACTCTTTCTCTCTCTCTAAATCTTTTTCATCTTCTGAAGGGCTTTACAGAGACCAAGTAGTTTTCTCTTTGCTGCTGCTGGTGGGGGGGGGGGGGGGGGTTGTAACCATATTGGATTGGACCAGGAAGACAGAAGAAATTATCGCAGTCAGAGCATTCGAGCGATGTTTTGGGGAAAGGGAATCCTGATCTGATAACTAGGGAGCGCTGCATGCTGCGCTTGAAGCCTTTCAGGTCTTGAAGAATTTTTCATATTCGATCCATACTGTTTGGGGGCCATCGAGCAAGTCCTATTAAGTTGAAATTCATCATCATATTACTCGAAACAAATAAGCTTACCTTTGTCAACCGAACATCACCTTTTCAAAAACAAATAGTTCAACCGAAGACGCTATTAAATGGCCAAAGTTCCATGCATGAAAGGACGTTTTCGTCGTCACCTTTCCAGAGGTTAATCGGTAATTGAGGGTGGCTCGATTAATGAATTTGCCACACAAATAGAGGATCACGTACCAACAGTAAAAAAAGAACATGATTCCTTTGCTAAAGGTAAGTTTATTGCTAATGGTAATTCCCTACATGTAGAAATAGAAGAGGCATTAACTATGTGACGAGTAGCATCCTAGATATGAATTTTACGAAGAGTAAGGGAAATTAGCAATAACGATAGGGAATCAGGAGGTAAAATTCTAAGGAACTACATACATACATATACCAAGGCACTTCCCCCAATTTTGGGGGGTAGCCGACATAAAAAAAAAAAAAAAAAAAAAAAAAAAGGACTGGCAAGGAACTAATAGCCACAAATCCTACAAGAGAAATTCTGAATATTTTAAATAGTTGCAGGGAAGTTAGAATAGTAGATTGGAACGAGGCGCAAAATACCCTAGAGTTAAACAGACTAATGGGCAGCAATTTAGGGCAAAGACAGGTAAAAGAAATAGAGAGGAGACATTTAAATCTAGGGGAAGATTACATAAAACGAGAGATAGAAAGCAGGTAAAATAATGTAAAAGAGGAAACATACAGGGCAGAAAGGTAGGCACAGAAATAAACAACAACAGGGCAGACAGGTAAGCACAGAAATAAAGAACAACAGGGCAGACAGGTAAGCACAGAAATAAACAACAGGGCAGAAAGGTAGGCACAGAAATAAAGAACTACAGGGCAGAAAGGTAGGCACAGAAATAAAGAACTACAGGGCAGAAAGGTAGGCACAGAAATAAAGAACTACAGGGCAGAAAGGTAGGCACAGAAATAAAGAACTACAGGGCAGAAAGGTAGGCACAGAAATAAAGAACAACAGGGCAAAAAGGTAGGCACAGAAATAAAGAACTACAGGGCAGAAAGGTAGGCACAGAAATAAAGAACAACAGGTCAGAAAGGTAGGCACAGAAATAAAGAACTACAGGGCAGAAAGGTAGGCACAGAAATAAAGAACTACAGGGCAGAAAGGTAGGCACAGAAATAAACAACAACAGGGCAGAAAGGTAGGCACAGAAATAAAGAACAACAGGGCAGAAAGGTGGGCACAGAAATGAAGAACTACAGGGCAGAATGGTAGGCACAGAAATAAAGAACAACAGGGCAGAAAGGTGGGCACAGAAATAAACAACAACAGGGCAGAAAGGTAGGCACAGAAATAAAGAACAACAGGGCAGAAAGGTAGGCACAGAAATAAAGAACAACAGGGCAGAAAGATAGGCACAGAAATAAACAACAACAGGGCAGAAAGGTAGGCACAGAAATAAAGAACAACAGGGCAGAAAGGTAGGCACAGAAATAAAGAACAACAGGGCAGAAAGGTAGGCACAGAAATAAAGAACAACAGGGCAGAAACATAGGCACAGAAATAAAGAACAACAGGGCAGAAAGGTAGGCACAGAAATAAACAACAACAGGGCAGACAAGTAAGCACAGAAATAAAGAACAACAGGGCAGAAAGGTAGGCACAGAAAAAAACAACAACAGGGCAGACAGGTAAGCACAGAAATAAACAACAACAGGGCAGAAAGGTAGGCACAGAAATAAAGAACAACAGGGCAGAAAGGTAGGCACAGAAATAAACAACAACAGGGCAGAAAGGTAGGCACAGCAATAGAGAACTACAGGGCAGAAAGGTAGGCACAGAAATAAACAACAACAGGGCAGAAAGGTAGGCACAGAAATAAACAACAACAGGGCAGAAAGGTAGGCACAGAAATAAACAACAACAGGGCAGAAAGGTAGGCACAGAAATAAACAACAACAGGGCAGAAAGGTAGGCACAGCAATAGAGAACTACAGGGCAGAAAGGTAGGCACAGAAATAAACAACAACAGGGCAGAAAGGTAGGCACAGCAATAGAGAACTACAGGGCAGAAAGGTAGGCACAGAAATAAACAACAACAGGGCAGAAAGGTAGGCACAGCAATAGAGAACTACAGGGCAGAAAGGTAGGCACAGAAATAAACAACAACAGGGCAGAAAGGTAGGCACAGAAATAAACAACAACAGGGCAGAAAGGTAGGCACAGAAATAAACAACAGGGCAGAAAGGTAGGCACAGAAATAAACAACAACAGGGCAGAAAGGTAGGCACAGAAATAAACAACAACAGGGCAGAAAGGTAGGCACAGAAATAAAGAACAACAGGGCAGAAAGGTGGGCACAGAAATGAAGAACTACAGGGCAGAATGGTAGGCACAGAAATAAAGAACAACAGGGCAGAAAGGTGGGCACAGAAATAAACAACAACAGGGCAGAAAGGTAGGCACAGAAATAAAGAACTACAGGGCAGAAAGGTAGGCACAGAAATAAACAACAACAGGGCAGAAAGGTAGGCACAGAAATAAAGAACAACAGGGCAGAAAGGTAGGCACAGAAATAAAGAACAACAGGGCAGAAAGGTAGGCACAGAAATAAACAACAACAGGGCAGAAAGGTAGGCACAGAAATAAAGAACAACAGGGCAAAAAGGTGGGCACAGAAATAAACAACAACAGGGCAGAAAGGTAGGCACAGAAATAAAGAACAACAGGGCAGAAAGGTAGGCACAGAAATAAAGAACAACAGGGCAGAAAGGTAGGCACAGAAATAAAGAACAACAGGGCAAAAAGGTAGGCACAGAAATAAACAACAAGGCAGAAAGGTAGGCACAGAAATAAAGAACAACAGGGCAGACAGGTAAGCACAGAAATAAAGAACAACAGGGCAGAAAGGTAGGCACAGAAATAAACAACAACAGAGCAGAAAGGTAAGCACAGAAATAAACAACAACAGGGCAGAAAGGCAGGCACAGAAATAAAGAACAACAGGGCAGAAAGGCAGGCACAGAAATAAAGAACAACAGGGCAGAAAGGTAGGCACAGAAATAAACAACAACAGGGCAGAAAGGTAGGCACAGAAATAAACAACAACAGGGCAGAAAGGTAGGCACAGAAATAAAGAACAGGGCAGAAAGGTAGGCACACAAATAAACAACAACAGGGCAGAAAGGTAGGCACAGAAATAAAGAGCAACAGGGCAGAAAGGTAGGCACAGAAATAAAAAACACCAGGGCAGAAAGGTGGGCACAGAAATAAAGAACACCAGGGCAGAGAGGTAGGCACAGAAATAAACAACACCAGGGCAGAAAGGTGGGCACAGAAATAAACAACAACAGGGCAGAAAGGTAGGCACAGAAATAAACAACAACAGGGCAGAGAGGTAGGCACAAAAATAAACAACAACAGGACAGAGAGGTAGGCACAGAAATAAAGAACTATCATGAAATAAACGAAGAAATGTTCTCAGAACGCCTCTCGGCCACAAAGAAATAAACTCAATTCCTCCAAATAGTGAAAAAGAAGCAAGTTAAATATAGTCAGCCGTATGGAAAGGAAGTCAGGAAGACGTAAAATATTATATAAGAAAGATGGGCATATGTAGTGGAGGTACACCCACGTTGCAAATGACATTTAACACTGGCAAATACAGTTATATACTAGGATGCAAAATAATGATAGAATATTTAAAAATACCTGCTTCCAAATTTTAAGGGTGAAACTAAGTGATTTGAAGAAATGAAATGCAAGCAAGTAAAAAATCAATGGGTATGAACCGTCAGGTTAGATAGAGAATTAATTTCTGAAGAAATGAAATGCAAGCAAGTAAAAAATCAATGGGTATGAACCGTCAGGTTAGATAGAATTAATTTTGGAAGAAATGAAATGCAAGCAAGTAAAAAATCAAGGGGTATGAACCGTCAGGTTAGGTAGAGAATTAATTTCTGAAGAAATGAAATGCAAGTAAAAAATCAAGGGGTATGAACCGTCAGGTTAGATAGAGAATTAATTTCTGAAGAAATGAAATGCAAGCAAGTAAAAAATCAAGGGGTATGAACCGTCAGGTTAGATAGAATTAATTTTGGAAGAAATGAAATGCAAGCAAGTAAAAAATCAATGGGTATGAACCGTCAGGTTAGATAGAGAATTAATTTCTGAAGAAATGAAATGCAAGCAAGTAAAAAATCAATGGGTATGAACCGTCAGGTTAGATAGAATTAATTTTGGAAGAAATGAAATGCAAGCAAGTAAAAAATCAAGGGGTATGAACCGTCAGGTTAGGTAGAGAATTAATTTCTGAAGAAATGAAATGCAAGTAAAAAATCAATGGGTATGAACCGTCAGGTTAGATAGAGAATTAATTTCTGAAGAAATGAAATGCAAGCAAGTAAAAAATCAATGGGTATGAACCGTCAGGTTAGATAGAATTAATTTTGGAAGAAATGAAATGCAAGCAAGTAAAAAATCAAGGGGTATGAACCGTCAGGTTAGGTAGAGAATTAATTTCTGAAGAAATGAAATGCAAGCAAGTAAAAAATCAATGGGTATGAACCGTCAGGTTAGATAGAATTAATTTTGGAAGAAATGAAATGCAAGCAAGTAAAAAATCAATGGGTATGAACCGTCAGGTTAGATAGAGAATTAATTTCTGAAGAAATGAAATGCAAGCAAGTAAAAAATCAAGGGGTATGAACCGTCAGGTTAGATAGAGAATTAATTTCTGAAGAAATGAAATGCAAGCAAGTAAAAAATCAAGGGGTATGAACCGTAAGGTTAGATAAGAGAATTAATTGCCAAATGATTAATAATGTCATTTTGTAAGTAACATTTCCAAATAGATAAGATATCGTTCAAAAAACGATACAATGATGAAATATGGATTTTATTTGTGAGAAGTGCAGGCTTAAAATAGAAATAAGATAGTCAGGGTATGACTCTACTTGTCAAAGACTAAGTCTTTTACAAAACTGGCCACTTTGTAGGAGACGATTTTGACAGAATAAAAGACTCCGGACTAAGACAAAGACAAGTCTTTTACAAAACTAGCCACTTTGTGGGAGACGATTTTGACAGAATAAAAGACTCCGGACAAAGACGAGTCTTTTACAAAACTGGCCACTTTGTAGGAGACGATTTTGACAGAATAAAAGACTCCGGACAAAGACGAGTCTTTTACAAAACTGGCCACTTTGTAGGAGACGATTTTGACAGAATAAAAGACTCCGGACAAAGACGAGTCTTTTACAAAACTAGCCACTTTGTAGGAGACGATTTTGACAGAATAAAAGACTCCGGACTAAGACAAAGACAAGTCTTTTACAAAACTAGCCACTTTGTGGGAGACGATTTTGACAGAATAAAAGACTCCGGACTAAGACAAAGACAAGTCTTTTACAAAACTAGCCACTTTGTAGGAGACGATTTTGACAGAATAAAAGACTGCGGACAAAGACGAGTCTTTTACAAAACTAGCCACTTTGTAGGAGACGATTTTGACAGAATAAAAGACTCCGGACTAAGACAAAGACAAGTCTTTTACAAAACTAGCCACTTTGTGGGAGACGATTTTGACAGAATAAAAACTCTGGACTAAGACAGAATAAAAACTCCGGACTAAGAAAGGGAAATTAAGACTAAATGAAAAGGTAAGGAGAAATGAGAACGTTTGAGAA
>NC_090755.1:80173959-80176459 GCF_036898095.1 Palaemon carinicauda
GGAATGTAAATTTCTACTACTATCATCACTGCTTAAGGTGCGCAGAGAGCTTCTGCTGTAGAAGTAAGTTTTCTTCACCAATATTACAGCTTTCTTTGATTAAAGTCAATTTAGGGTACTTTCTTGTCAAACTCAATTTGGGGCACTTTTATTGTCAATAATTTGTCAATAATTTTGTCTATCATAACTATAACTCCCTGTGTAACAACAACAACAACAACAATAATAACAACAACAACAACAACAATAATAATAATAATAATAATAATAATAATAATAATAATAACGACATATACCTTACTTCACAAAGGAAACTTGAAACAAGTGTAGCTATAATCTAAACATTTGTGTCGCAAAAGATAAAAGTAAAAGTATGATGAAAAATATCTGGAAAATATTTAAAAACAATTACAGATAACCACAGCCTGTTTCTTCTTTATTCTAATGGTTACTTGATTCCTTTGTGAAAATGCAGGTGCCAAAAGTCAATGCTACAGGACCCACATTAAAAGTTACACCACTTCTAACCAAATTCTTGCCAAGCAGATACTGGTTTAAAGCAACTTACTTATCTGGTGGAGTGTATTCTAATAATCTTGACATAATCGCACATAATAATGCTGTAAATAATAGTACTCCTACGACTACTTATAATAGTAAGAACAGCACTTTTACTCACTTCACAGGATCCTTGAGTTCTTCAATGACGAAGTTGAGGTAGTTCCTGAAAAGAACAAAATAGTAGATTTAGAAAGAGGACGTCAAAACTATCAACAGCCTATAACATAATAGCATAGCAGACATGCATAGTCAGTTAAGTTATTTTATTTATTTTAATGTTACTATACTTAAAATATTTTTCTTTATTTCCTTTCCTCACTGGGCTATTTTCCCTGTTGGGGCCCCTGGGCTTATAGCATGCTGCTTTTCCAACTAGGGTTGTAGCTTAGCATTTAATAACATTATAATAATAATAATAATAATAATAATAATAACAAGTGAGCAAGTCCTGAACGCGGACATGGTCCTCGTAGAGGACATACCTCCGCCAAGGTGACCTAGAGCGCCATATGTCCTAGAATCATGAATTGATGTGACTTCGACCTTCACATGACCTTGACCTTCACGTGACCTTCAAGTGACCTTGACCTTCACATGACCTTGGCTTCAAGTGACCTTGATCTTCAAATGTACTTGACCTTCACGTGACCTTGACCTTCAGGTGACCTTGACCTTCACGTGACCTTGACCTTCACGTGACCTTGACCTTCAAGTGACCTGCTTGACTTTTGACCTTCAAGTGATCTTTGTTCATTTGCCACTGATACTTAATATGACATTGATATAATGCACCAATATGACCTTGACCTTTGACCTTTATAAATTTGAACATCACCCATGGGTTGCGCCTGGACTAGGACTTCCCTGTTGGCTTATGCAAAAGTCAGTGCTTTATTTCTGTCTCTTGATATGGCCACTTATGTCATAGTGACACCAGTGACCCCTGTGACCTTGACCTTGGGGTGACCTTGACCAAAATTTAATCAGTTCTTCCATACACATTGGGGAACTACTTGGCCAAGTTTGAAGTGATTCCGTGTAGAAATGTGGCCTCTACGTTGTCCACAGACAGACAGACAAACAGAGAAACAAACAAACAAACAAACAAACAAACAAACAAACCGAACCGAAAACATAACCTCCTGGCGGAGGTAATAATAATAATAATAAGTTAGGTGACGTACAGTGTTATTTTATTTATTTTAATGTTGTTACTATACTTAAAATATTTCATTTGTCTTTATTTCCTTCCTCACTGGGCTATTTTCCCTGGTGGGGCCCCTGGGCTTATAGCATCCTGCTTTTCTAACAAGGGTTGTAGCTTAGCATTTAATAATAATAATAATAATAATAATAATAATAATAATAATAATAATAATAATAATAATAATAATAATAATAATAAGTTAGGTGACGTACAGAAAAGTCTTTTCTCTCTTCCATACGGAAATCGGTCCAGAAATTTCTACAAATGTACAAATTAAAATTATAAACAAAAGGAAGTAATAATCTAATATTTTCATAAATCTATTATAATATATATGATAAGGGGCAACAGTATTTTTATTTTACTAAAAGGAGATTTACCAGCCCCATGAGTAAAGCTCGACTCTTACAGATTTACCCAGATTAAATTCGAAAACGAAAAAAATATACATTATTGCTATAATCCTAAGAAATAAATTATGAGGTATAATATATAATAAATCTAAATCTAAATCTCATCTAAAACCTCTTAAAAAAAAAAAAGTAAAAATCGTAAAAACACAAATTTTCTGAGTCCGATGAAAGGTCAATAAAACTTTTCTAGCAAAACCAGCAAATAAAATAATTAGTTTGGAAAATAACACAACACCCCTCCCCTCTCTCTCTCTCTCTCTCTCTCTCTCTCTCTCTCTCTCTCTCTTTTAAAATGTCACATTAACTAAAAATATGTTTT
>NC_090755.1:80178929-80193929 GCF_036898095.1 Palaemon carinicauda
TATATATATATATTTCACAGGTTTAATTTGATCATTTTGTTATAAAACGCATATCGATATTTACGTAGTATTCATATTTTTTTGTATAGTTATATAGTATATATTGTATATGTATATATGTATACTTACGTAGTTTATGTATCTGTATGTTTGTGTTTGTATGTATGTGTACATACATACACATACATACATATATATATATGTATATATATATATATATATATATATATATATATATATATATATATATATATATATATATATTAGTCCCATTACTAGACCTCAGCAGATGCTTATACCCAGTTACAGCTAGGCGAACTAATGGGCATTAAGCTGAAAGTAAATTACAACCTTCTAAACCTAGGCCGAGTTGTACCACTTGGCTGTGTGTCTTCACATATACACACTGTATACATGTATGTGTTTGTATTATGTGGGTATACGTTTGTGTATGTAACGGGGAAAAGTATATAGGCCAGAAAAACAAGGTTGTATGACCTTTGGGTAATCCAGTCTCTACCTATTGCTTTAACGTCCTTGCCAACTCCCACACGCTGTCATTCTGTAAAGCCCTGTCCAGACTCCACACTAACGAGCCTGCTCGACGGGCAAACAGTGATACCAGACCACAATAGGTAGTGAGAATGAGAGTTGATGAAGTCAGCAGCGGGAAAATCCGAAGGCATGGGTCTGGCAACAAACAGTGTTGCCATATCCCTACCTGTGGTTTTCCTGCTTCTGACGTCATCAACTCTCATTCTCACTACCTATTGTGGTCTGGTATCACTGTTTGCCTGTCGAGCAGGCTCGTTAGTGTGGACAGGGCTTAATGCTTGCTTGCTTGCTTGCGTCGGTGCACGTGGGATTCCATCTCGACTTTGCTTGCTTGAGATAAAAAAGAAACGAGGGCCTCCTCCTGTTGGGATTTTATTCATTCATTCAGTATGTTGTTGAAGCAACCTTTTAAAAATCCTTACAGCTACTATTACTGTGGCCCCCTTAGATATGGTTGCCCTTTTCAACCGTCTGACCTATTTCATCTGCTTGCACTTCGTCCTCCATAACTATAGGTAGGGAAAAATATTTACAAATTAAAATACTAGTTCTTTTTAAATTAATACAATTTCATTTTAATATTGAATTATGTAGTTAAATGTGGCTTTTTATTAATTTTCTTGGATTTTTATGATAATTTGAATTCGACAGTGTTCCTTAACAGAAATTTAGTTTGTTGGATCTGCTCGTGGTATATTATATTCTTATAAAAATGAACTGGTGTTTTCATGCGGAAATGAAACCATGTTCGTCGAAATAAAATGATAATAAAAAAAACATAAGTCTGATTAGAAGTCTCTAGTGTGTTTAAAAGTAATGATTTTGACGGAGATCAAATTATGTAGTATAAAACTAAAATTAAAATTTTATTTGTAAATGCAGATTGAATATGCCCTTGCCCGAGTTGCAACAACTCATCTCTTGATGAATGTTGAAGTATTTTCCGTAAAGCTATGCAGTTGAGATAGGGCTTCCGGCGAGCCCAATTTTATCATTTCAAATTACGTAACTGCTCGGTGGTTACGTGTGGCGTAAGCATAGGATGATCTGTCAACATTTTCTCTCTCTCTCCTCTCTCTCTCTCTCTCTCTCTCTCTCTCTCTCTCTCTCTCTCCTTGGACATGATGTGTCCTACTATGCGAGCGGAATTTTTAGATTTATTTCAGAAGCAGGTCTTCTGAAAACTATTTAACTATTGTAATGACTTCTTAGCCTTTATGGTTTTAATGGAATTCCCTTTTATTTTTCATATATAATAAATGCTATCTTTTAATATCGAAACTGCTGAGATAAATATCGGCGCACTCAAACATTAGATCTGTCATCATTCTCTCTCTCTCTCTCTCTCTCTCTCTCTCTCTCTCTCTCTCTCTCTCTCTCTCTCTCTCTCTAATATCGAAACTGCTGATATACATCGGCACTCTTAACATTAGATGCTTTGAACATTCTCTCTCTCTCTCTCTCTCTCTCTCTCTCTCTCTCTCTCTCTCTCTCTCTCTCTCTCTCTTTTAATATCGAAACTGCTGAGATAAATATCGGCGCACTCAAACATTAGATGATCTGTCAACATTCTCTCTCTCTCTCTCTCTCTCTCTCTCTCTCTCTCTCTCTCTCTCTCTCTCTCTCTCTCTCTCTCTCTCTCTCTCTCTCTTAAATAAGGAAACTGCTTATATACATCGGCACTCTTAAACATTAGATGCTTTCGACATACACACTCTCTCTCTCTCTCTCTCTCTCTCTCTCTCTCTCTCTCTCTCTCTCTCTCTCTCTCTCTCTCTCTCTCTCCCCCAAACATCTGCACTGAAGACTCACTGTCGTGCCCTGTCTATTCACCTTAGTCCCTCATCTTCCAAGTTTCTTAACAGATTAATACCAGACTACGTAGGCAGTCGGTAACGGCTGTGTTTCGAATACAGTGAACTAAATAAAGAGACGAAAAAAATGAGGTTAACTTCAAGAAGGCTTATCGGGGCCGACGCTGTCATTGGATTTTCTTTTTATCAGATAAGAGTTCTCTGAAAAGTCTGCTTGGGGGTCAGTGTTCTGCCCGAGGTAAGGATAGCATCTAGGAGGAGAGGAGGGAAGAGAAAACACGACGCGGTGAAGGGATGGTAGAAAATTTGGTTTGGTTGCACTCCGGGTGGGGGGGGGGGGGCGGTTGTAGTTATTTGAGTTGTAGTTTACGTGATAGATAAGTAGATAGATGGTCATTTAGAATGTTAGTGTTTTTCATATATATATATATATATATATATATATATATATATATATATGTGATATATATACATACAGTAAATATATATATATATATATATATATATATATATATATATATATATATATATATATATAATTAATATTTACACATACATACAGTATATATATATATATATATATATATATATATATATATATATATATATATATAGTATATATATATATAGTGTGTATAGGTATATATGTATGTATATAAACATTATTATAAATGTGAAAGCCACATCGTTGCAGGTTGCAACTGGGTACGTTTAGTGTGGCTATGCAGAGAGAGAGAGAGAGAGAGAGAGAGAGAGAGAGAGAGAGAGAGAGAGAGAGAGAGAGAGAGAGAGAGAGAGAGAGAGAGAGAGAGAGAGAGAATGAATCAGAATGTAATAGTTTAATAGAGCGAAACACTGGAAGAGGAAGAAAAATTGAAACTACGATGATGATAAATTACTTGAGAAGTAGATAAAAATATGAGGACGTAGATAAAGTATATACAGTTAACGGTATATACTTTTGAGTCCCTGGATTCTTGCCCTGGAATTATGACTGCGCCACAAACAGTTATTTATACTCGGCTAATATCAACTGTCAATTCGGGTTGAATGTTTTCCACGTCTTAAGTCCATTTCCTTGTTGAAACCTGATTAACTGGTGTACTACATTGACTGGTAAATCCGGTTTCTTGATTTGAACGGATTTGCATGTTTACAATGCTTCTGAATCTGCTTTTTCTTCGAACAATCTTTATTCGGACTTTCCAAAATGATTTTTGACGCCTTCAGGTCTAAAATGGTCTAAACTGATTTTTGACGCCTTCAGGTCTAAAATGGTCTAAAATGATTTTTGACGCCTTCAGGTCTAAAATGGTCTAAAATGATTTTTGACGCCTTCAGGTCTTAAATGGTCTAAAATGATTTTTGACGCCTTCAGGTCTAAAATGCGATTGGCTTGTGTCGTATGAATTTTTAGGAATTAAGAACTGCTTTACTTCTCCTATGGATATATTGTAATTCATACAGTATGTATATGCACTCTTAGGTATTAATCATATCTTATCTCAGCTCTATAAATGCTTATTAATTATACTGTACCATGATTTTAAGCCTACAGATGGCATGTTACTGTATATCAGTAGTGCCATTTACGAAGTATAACAATGTATATGAAAATTCATTATTACATCAACGTATTTAATAGTCTCTCTCTCTCTCTCTCTCTCTCTCTCTCTCTCTCTCTCTCTCTCTCTCTCTCTCTCTGATGTAGACGAAGTTCAAGTGACCGGTTGCACGAGAAGCCACTTATGGGCATTCAGTGGGAACGGTCCACTTATCCGGAATGCAGGAATGACAAAAACACAAAGATTAAAAAGATAAAAAAAAAGATGACTAGAGTAAAGGCGAATGTTTTCATTATCAGGAGTCCAAGACAGATGTGATGAAAGCTAAATGTTGATAAGGAGAAGCTGATAAGAGGAGGAGAAGAGAAAAGAACTGAAGAGAATATGAGTTTATATAGGACATATCTGTTTTGACACTGTTACTGTTTTTAGAATGATATATTGTTAATTTATTCTCATCATTTATTTATTTGATTATTTCCTTTCCTCACTGGGCTATATTTCCCTGTTGGAGATAAAAATAAGATAAAAAAAAAGATGACTAGAGTAAAGGCGAATGTTTTCCTTATAAGGGAGTCCAAGACAGATGTGATGAAAGATAAATGTTGATAAGAAGCTGAATAAGAGGAAGAGAAAGAACTGAAGAGAATATAAGAGAAGAGGGTTGGGCAAGTATTCTGCTCAGTAAAGAAAGGGATATTCGAAAATTAAAATCTTAATTGTTCTAACACGAATACTTCCCATGTCCCAATAGGAGTATATACTCTCTATATGAAACTTGCTCTTTATTATTATTATTATTATTATTAGTAGTAGTAGTAGTAGTAGTAGTAGTAGTAGTAGTAGTAGTAGTATAATTATCATTATCATTATTATTATTATAATTATTATTTATTATCATTATTATAATTATAATTATTATTATTATAATAGTTATTATTATTGTTATTGTTAATATTTATTTATCTTATTATTATTATTATTATTATTATTACTGTGCTAAGCTACAACCCTAGCTGGAAAAGCAGGATGCTACTAGCCCAGAGGCTCCAACAGGGAAAAATAGCCCAGTGAGGAAAGGAAACAGGAAAAATAAAATATTTTAAGAACTGTAACATTGAAATAAATAATTCCATATATAAAACTATAAATACTTTATATATGGAAAATACTCTTTATGCAATTGCAGTACTTTTTTAACATTTTATTTCCCTGTACATTCCTTCAAAACTCATAGAATTAAGTGAATCGTACGAACAAATAGGTGGTGACATATAGACCGGAAGTCCGCAGTATAAGTAATATCAACTCAAGACTATTTTCTAATAAAACGAGGCAATCTTAAATAGAGGTCTGAATAGCTTGACATACTCCAAGGTCCTTTTCTGAAACCCCAAAGGACTGACTCTCTCTCTCTCTCTCTCTCCTCTTCTCACTCTCTCATCTCTCTCTCTCTCTCAGGGAACTTGTGCGAAAGTTGATTACTGCCTTGTTCATGTCAGTTTAAATTCTCTCTCTCTCTCTCTCTCTCTCTCGAGGGAACTTGTGCGAAAGTTGATTACTGCCTTGTTCATGTTAGTTTAAATTCTCTCTCTCTCTCTCTCTCTCTCTCTCTCTCTCTCTCTCTCTCTCTCTCTCTCTCTCTCTCTCTCTCTCTCTCAGGGAACTTTTGAGAAAGTTCACATGTCATTTAGGTACACAAGTTCCAGGTATTTATTTAGTACTGATGTACGCGAACTGTCAGAGTGGACTGCTCTATATGTTGATATGCACCTGCGCGCGCCTCACAGATTCAACCCTTCCCACCCCTCTCCTCCCCTACCCGTGGGACGGGAAGAGGCTAATAGGTCATAAGCTTAAAAATGCCGCTCAGCGTGACAGGATAAATATATATATATATATATATATATATATATATATATATATATATATATATATATATATTATATATATATATATATATAAATGCTATATTGAGTTTAAAGTAGCACTGTTGTATCTTCTGCAGCAAAATCGTCGTCATCTGCCAAAGGCAAATCTACTACTACTACTACTACATCTACTAGCTAAGCTACAACTTTAGATAGAAAAGCAGGATGCTATAAGCCCAAGGGCTCCAACGGGGAACATAGCGCACTGAGGAATGAAAATATATAGACTACAGGAGAAGTAATGAACAAATAAAATCAATATTTTGATAACAGTAAACACATTGAAATGAATTAAAATGTCAGTCTCAAGGACATTGTCCTGCTTGATAGGACAATGTCACTGTCCCTTGCCTCTGCCTTTTATGAGCGGCCTTTAAACCTTTAATTGAAATATAAAGCAAGTGCTATAAGTATACGGTTAAACAACGTTTCTTGCTTACGCCCATCCCTGCTTCATGCCACAATTTGTAGGAAAGTTATACTGCTTGCTAGTAATCTTATCACAGGAGAGCGCTCTCTCTCTCTCTCTCTCTCATCTCTCTCTCTCTCTCTCTCTCTCTCTCTCTCTCTCTAAGATAACTCTTTCATGAGTGCGAATGTCCTTTGCTTCATGTGTGTTGTGTGTCTGGCTTGTCCGTTTGGGTTTTTAACTGCTTGTGATGTTAAAATTTCAAAATCATTCATATTTTAAAATTTTTTTATTTTAGAATTATTCATATTTTAGAATTATTCATATTTTAGAATTACTCATATTTTAGAATTATTCATATTTTAGAACTGGTTTCCTCACTTCCTCAAAGGTGAAACTTTAACTCTGCACTCTTTATACACACGTGTGTGTGTGTGTGTGCTGTGTATATTTTGTGTTCGTTATTTTCCATTACCTTTCAGAGATAACATGTGCGGTTTACATACGCTCGCGCGCGCTTGAGTGTTTGTGTTCGTCAAACAAAAAACAAATCACCAAAATCGGTTATTTTTTCGTTTTTTGTCTTTGAAACTATCTCCAAAGTGAAGATGTTCCGCATAAGTGCTTCATCTTCCACTCGAAAGGAGGAGTACAGATACAGAGTAATGAGAAGATGTAATCGACGTAACCATCACTCAAGAGTGCGTACGTCCTTTAGTGATTGTCTTTCAAGATTAACTCCTCCTTGCTGCTTCCGGTTGCATCAAAGAGACCGCTGTTATATAAAGATAAAAGTAACAAAAAGTACTCGTATGCGTTTGTTATATGATTCTCTCTCTCTCTTCTCTCTCTCTCTCTCTCTCCTCTCCTCCTCTCTCTCTCTCTCTCTCTCTCTCCTCTCTCTCTCTCTCTCTCTCAATGTGATATATAGATAGATAGGGTATATAATATATATCATCATCATCTCCTACCGCTAGAAAGTTATGGGCTCCTTTGACTGGCCAGACAGTACTGCATTGGATCCTCCTCTCTGGTTACGATTCACTTTCCCTTTGCCTACACATACACAGAATAGTCTTGCCTATTCTTTAGATTCTCCTGTCCTCATTCACCTGACAACACTGAGATTACCAAACAATTCTTCTACACCTAAGGGGTTAACTACTGCACTGTAACTGTTTCAGTGGCTACTTTCCTCTTGGTAAGGGTAGAAGAGACTCTTTAGGTATGGTAAGCAGCTCTTCTAGGAGAAGGACACTCCAAAATCAAACCATTGTTCTCTAGTCTTGGGTAGTGCCATAGCCTCTGTATCATGGTCTTCCACTATCTTGGGTTAGAGTTCTCTTGCTTGAGGGTACACTTGAGCACACTATTCTACCTCGTTTCTCTTCTTGTTTTGTTAAAGTTTTTGTTTATATAGGAAATATTAATTTAAATGTCATTGTTCTTAAAATTTATTTTTACTTGTTTCCTTTCCTCACTGGGCTATTTTCCCCGTTGGGGGCCCCAGGGCTTATAGCATCTTGCTTTTCCAACTAGGGTTGTAGCTTAGCAAGTAATAATAATAATAATACTCCTATTGACGCATATACGACACTGCCAAGTGACTTGGACGCATTTCAAAGATGACGAATAGTTAGAAGATATGGGTCATTGCGTAAGTATAGGTGAAGACGTGTGTGTATATGAATATATTTATACATATATGTGTAGCTTTGTGTATATGTTTCTTGGTTATCTCTCTAGAGAAGAAACGCAGCCTCCGTCACAGTAATGTGTGTGTGTGTATACATATATGTATGTTGAGGGAAAGTAAGCACGTCAGAAATAGATATAGTCCATTTCTTTTAGCGATGCATATTTGCAGAGACTCGCGGCGGTGCCCTTTTAGCGCGGAAAAGTTTCCTGATTGCTGATTGGTTAGAATGATCTTGTCCAACCAATCAGCGATCCGGAAACTTTTCCGAGCTAAAAGGGCACCGCTGCGAATCGGTGCAAATATGCATCGCTAAAAGAAATGGACCCATAGTTGCATGACAGAGCGACCACAAAGTACTTCATTAGTGACAATGCCCTATATGGACCGGATGGTAACCGGCTGGTCCGTTGTTACGGTCGGTTAATTTGAAAGATAAACAGCTTCCGGAACAAATGTTTGTAGGGAGGTGGTATTGTTCATGCTGTCAACATGGATTATTATCTAGCATTTTTTTAGGGGGGGGGGGGCGGCTTCAGAGTGTTTATATAAACTAATATTCATATGTAATATAAATATGTGCATACTAACCATTAGTATTCCTTGTCTTCATTCTATTTGTACGGGTTTATGTGTGTGTATAATATATATAATATAATATTTATATATATATATATATACATATACATATATGTATATATATATATATATATATATATATGTATATATATATATGTATATATATGATATGTTATATATATATGTATATATATATATGTATATATATATATATATATATATATATATATATATATATATATATATATATATATATGAACATATATCACAAGCACACGTGATTTTAATTAATGTAAATATCACCCACGAATGGCATTTTATACCGAATTCTATCTTGGGAATATATATCCACTTGGAATTCATTTTATGGTAACAGCTTCTGGCCGGGTGGGGATTCGAACCACCACCTGTACGGCTGGAAACCATGCTGGCAGGGACCCTACCCGACTGAGCTATCAAGAGATAGCTCAGTCGGTAGGGTCCCTGCCAGCATGGTTTCCAGCCGTACAGGTGGTGGGACCCTACCGACTGAGCTATCAAGAGATAGCTCAGTCGGTAGGGTCCCTGCCAGCATGGTTTTCCAGCCGTACAGGTGGTGGTTCGAATCTCCACCCGGCCAGAAGCTGTTACCATATATGTATGTATGCATTATATAATATATATATATATATATGTATATATATAATGTATATATATAATATATATATATACATATATATATAATATATATATATATATTTATATATATATATATATATATATATAACATGAAATTGATAGAAATTGTATAATCGTTGAGTACCTTGCATTGGTATGTTCTCAAAGTATTAAGTACCTTTTATTAAAACTTGCATTCAGAACGATAATTTAATCTTTTCGCGGACGGTTTTTAGTATCCATTTCATTGCCGTTATTATTATTATTATTATTATTATTATTATTATTATTATTATTATTACTGGCTAAGCTACAACTAGTTGGGAAAAGCAGGATGCTTTAAGCCCAAGGGCTCCAACAGGGAAAATACCCCAGTGGGGAAACGAAATAAAGAAATAAACTACTAGAGAAGTTCAAGAACAATAAACATTAGAATAATTTCTTTAGGGTTTCGTTTACGGAAAGAAACTTTTAATTTGTTTCGGACAGTCAACCCTCCTGAAGGATCGGATGATCTTTCCTTCAAGGAATGTGTTTGTTATCCTTGCAAGCCAACAGCTTTGAAGGAAAATGGATGTGAATTCCCACAGGCTTTAACACATATGCAGCTTGTATGTGGGTAGTTTACACACATACACACAATATATATATATATATATATATTATATATATATATATATTATATATATATATATATATATATGTATATATGTATATATATACACACATTATATTATATACACACACACATATATATATACATATATATATATATAGATAAATATATATATATATAATATATATATATATATATATATATATATATATTTATCTATATATATATATATATGTGTGTATATATATATATATATATATATATATATATATACATATTTTTTTTATCTATCTATCTATCTATCTATCTATATATATATATATATATATACATATATACATATATATATATACATGCATATATACATGTGTACATATACACGAGTATATGCATATAAGGAAGAAATCCCCCCTCCTCTCTCTCTCTCTCTCACTCTCTCTCTCTCCTCTCTCTCTCTCTCTCTCTCTCTCGATAACGGCATCGAGTTCTTTTCCACAGCACGCGAAAGGTAATCATCTTATAAGGTGGGCAAGAAGAATTAACCAACGTTAGGTCATCCAATCATCCGGAACTCGTTGCAACACGAGACGGATGACGTGTCTTGGATGACCGACCGCCTTGTCTGACCTAACGAGTTTGCGGGTGAGGAGGATCAGCATTGCAAATACTTCGGCGGTCCGGCCAGAAGGTGCGGAAGAATGAGAGAAGGAAAATATTGCTTGGCAACACGCTTTGCTTAGTTCAACTCTTTGCTTGACCTTTGTTGCCTTGCAAGATTTACTCGGCGTTTTGTAGGATGTTTTTGTTTGTGCTTGTTTTGTTTATATGTGTGTGTATATATATATATATATATATATATTTATTATTCTTATTATTATATATATATATTTACATATATATAGATGTATAATAGATATATAATAGATTTAGATGTAGATATATATATATATATATATATATTATATATATATGTATATATAATATATATACAGTATATATATGGGTATATATTTGTCTGTGTATATATATGTATATATATGTAAATATGTTTATATATGTATATATATATATATACTATATATATATATATATATATATATATATATATATATATATATATATATAAAACTTTCTAGGTCGAAAAAGAAAATCCGAACTTATTCCTTCGGTCGTTAATCGCCTTTTGTCGTGTAAAAATCTGTACAAAATTTAAAATTTGTTAAATGAAATATTTAATGATTATATTTGGGAAATATCTTTTTTTTATTTAAAGTCAAGTGTTGATTTTCAGGGTGAGTTTATTTTCGTAGCTTTTATAAAAAGTAATTTTGTATATTTTTTACTTTAGGTATATTTAATGTATTCTTAAGGAATAATTTCGAAAAAAAATAAATCACTTACGAACAAAACTCAAAAAGCAATTGAGAAAGTAGTTGTATGCGGGTATATTGATAATAGATAAAGCAAATACGTCAAAGATGTTATTACAACACTAAAGAATAATTTCGTTATAGTTATCAGGTAACATTCTCCTAATTGGCGTCACGTTACAATTTCCAGCAAGCTTCACCCTAGGTACATGTTACGTAATAGTCCCGAAGATGTGTAGACGTAACAAGATAAGAAAAAGGAAATTTGAGGGTGAAAGCTTTGGAGTGTTGGCAAGACTTAACATCTATTGGTATTAAAGGTGTTTCACGTCAAATGATAAACCCAATTCGCGTCACGTTACAATTTCCAGCAAGCTTCACCCTAGGTACATGTTACGTAAAGTCCCGAAGATGTGTAGACGTAACATGATGAAGAAAAAGGAAATTTGAGGGTGAAAGCTTTGGAGTGTTGGCAAGACATAACAAGACTTAACATCTCTTGGTATCCTGGATAAGGCCAGGGGTGTAATTAGATAGGAACCAGTGGCTAGATATGATCCATTGAATTATTTCCAGTTTCTGGCCATCTCGTGAAGTCATGAGATGTGAAGGTGGGGTTGGGATATGGAAATGTGATCCTTTCTGTATTCACGTTGGTGTGACACGTACCAATGTGCATTTGTTATTATTATTATTATTATATTATATTATTATTGTTATTATTATTATTATTATTATTATTATTATTATTATTGTTGTTGTTTGTTATTGTTATATTATTAATGTTATTTTTTTGTTATTATTATTATTTTTATTATTATTATTATTATTATTATATTGATAATATTGTTTTTGTTATAATTATTATTTTTATTATTATTATTATTATTATATTATTAGTAATATTGTTATTATTATTATTATTATTATTATTATTATTATTATTATTATTATTATTATCATCATAATTATTATTATTATCTATGCTGCAGCCCGAGTTGGAAAAGTAGGATGCTATATATCCCCAAGGGCTCCAAAAGGGAAAAATAGCCCAATGAGGAGAGGAAATAAAGAATAAACTACTATAGAAGTAATGAACGACTAATAGAAAATATATTAAAAACAGTAACAACATTAAGATAGATCTTTCGAAGCAGACAAATATTAAGTGTTGAAACGATAGACTTGCTTCCCTCCCTGGTGATTTGCTGTACTTGGGTTCGAGACCCGCTCAAACTCGTTAGTTTCTTTTGTCGCTGCAACCTCACCATCCACTGTGAGCAAAGGATGGGGGATTTGGGGGAGCTTCTACTGTAGGTCTTACCTGCTGAGTCATCAGCAATCATTGCCTGGCCATCCCTGGTCCTAGCTTGGGTGGAGGAGGAGATTGGACGATGATCAAATATACAGTATATATGGTCAGTCTCTAGTGCGGTGTCACTGTCCCTTTCCTCTGCCATTCATGAGTAATGTTTTAAACCTTAAAACTGGGAAGTCAAAATCAATATTTGTGGGAGAAAGGAGGAAGAAAGGTAGAAGTCTCAACAAAGGAGGGGTTTACATAATTGAGAAGGACTGAAATCCATATTTAAGGGAGAAAGGAGGAAGAAAGGCAGAAGTCTCAACGAAGGACTTACATAATCGAGAAGGACTGATTAGAAAGTTGAGCCCAAATTGACTCTAATTTCTGCCCTCCCCCCCTCCCACCCACCCCCCTCCCCCGTCCTAATATCGACTCTTAATTTTACACCCTTTCGTGTAATTTAGTCTGAGGGAGGCAACTATTGGTTGTCAGTAGGTAACCCATCCACTTGGGAGATTACGAAATTTGAGTTTTTGGTGCTTTGCTTAACAGTTATTAATTTATTTACTGGATCTATTTATTCATCTTTACCAATTGATATATTTATATAATATATATATATATATATATATTTATATATATATAGATAGATAGATAGATAGATAGATAGATTATATATATATATATACATATATACATATATATATATAAATATATATATACATATATATATTATATATATATACATATATATATATACATATATCTATATGTATATATATACTATATATATATATATACATATATATATATATATATATATATATAATTTCTACCGGGTTAAGATAATGGAAACTCAATTAAATTACCTTAAATGTTAGGATCAAGGCGTTATCAAAGTTATCATAAGTTTTATTTAAGTAGTTTAAGATAAATCTTTGTAATAATAAATTGAATGAACAAAATCTCTCCTCTCTCTCTCTCTCTCTCTCTCTCTCTCTCTCTCCTCTCTCTCTCTCATCTCCTCTCTCTCTCTCTGTATATATATGTATATGTATATATGTGTACATGTATATATATAATGGGTATATATGTGTATATATATATATATATATATATATATATATATATATATATATATATATATTAGATTGTTAAACGAAAGGAAGGAAATCAAGTACACCTCACGTATCAACTGATGTTTTCCTAATGTTATTGACACCGATAATTAAAATATGAAAAGTATCCTGTTTTCTCGCTCCTTCCCCCCCCCCCCCCCTGTCGACTTTAATAGAGAGTTTGATTGATTGCTAACTTACCTTGAGTCGGAACTTTTTGACGTGAAAGCACTCTTCAAATGGATTATTCCGCTTGAATAAATGAAAGTGCTTTCATCTTGATAAAGCCATTTTTTTTCTTAATATCTTTGGTTAAAGATGTTATCCATATTTTCAAATGGATGTTATCCATATCTTCAAGGAAGATGTTATCCATATATTTAAAAAGGATATTATCCGTATCTTTAAAAGGATATGCATATCTTTAAATGGATATTATCCATATATTTACAAAGTATGTTACCCATATCTTTAGAGGCTGTTTATCCAAATCTTCAAGGAAGATGTTATGCATATGTTTAAAAAGGATATTATTCGTATCTTTAAAAGGATATGCATATCTTTAAAAGGATATGCATATCTTTAAAAGGATATGCATATCTTTAAAAGGATATGCATATCTTTAAAAGGATATGCACATCTTTAAATGGATGTTATCCACATATTTACAAAGTATATTACCCATATCTTTAGAGGCTGTTTTTTCATATTTTTCAAAGGCAGTTTTCCATTTTTTAAAAAGGCCGTTTTCCATAAGGCTTTTTTTCCCCTATCTTTAAGAAAATTATCCATTTCTTTAGAAAAGATGTTATCCATTTTTTAGAAAAGTGTTTTTTTTTCCATATCTTTTGAAAAAAAATTTATCCATTTCTTTAGAAACCTGTTTTCCATATTTTTTTAAAACTGTTTTCCATAAGGCCTTTTTATATATCTTTAAAAAAGTTATACATTTCTATAGAAAAGCTGTAGTCCATTTTAAAAAAAAGGCTTTTTTTTCATATCTTTAAAAAAATTATATATTTCTTTAGAAAAGCTGTTTTCCATACCTTTACAAAGGCTGTTTTCCGCATTTGTTAAAAGACTATTATCCATATCTTAAAAACGCTGTTACCCATATCTTAAAAAGACTATTATCCATAACTTAAAAACGCTGTTATCCATATCTTTATGAAGGATGTTATCGATATCTTAAAATAAATTAACATTTCAAAATGAAAACATAATGATGTCCAAGTTAGAAAAAGAGAGCAAAGAGAATGTGAATGAAAAGATGTTCACTCCAGAGTTTATCGAAATATAAGAGGGATAATTCCCTGGTATTGAATTGTCAGTTGTCGTATATATTAAGTTCGGTTAATGGTATCTTAACGTCGACATTTCCTTTCCT
>NC_090755.1:80206613-80211613 GCF_036898095.1 Palaemon carinicauda
GGTGTCTTAGGCAACCCCGTCAAGCTCCAACTGTCCAATATGGCGGCTCTGACGTCATTACTACGCCCCAGTGACGTCATGCCTTCATTCTGGAAGATATTTCTTGTGAGGACCAGTGAAGGGAGGTTGGGGGGGGGGGGGTTTGGGGAGGCATGGGGGGGGGGAGAAGTATGTGACATATGTGCGTCTGTTTCCTTTATGAGATGCATTACAAAGAATGAGACAAGTTTTATATTCGTGAAATGGAAAGAAGTAAATGAGAAATTGTTGCCTCGTGTTGGTTTCTGCTATTCATAAATGTTAGTTTGTTCAGAAATATTACAGGCGACTAAAATTATATCTCTTGCCCTATTATGCATAAATATTTATTGAAAGTATTTTGTATTTATTGACACACAACAATTACTAATGTTCTATGCAACTTATTTAAAGAAACCTTCCATTATTCAAATATAGATGATTTCATTTGTAAAATAGTACTGTTATTATTATTATTACTATCCAAGCTACAACCCTAATTGAAAAGCAAGATGCTATAAGCCCAAGGGCTCCAACAGGGAAAAATAGCCAGTGAGGAAAGGAAATAAGGAATAAATAAATGAAGAGAACAAATTAACAATAAATCATTCTAAAATAAGTAACAACGTCAAAACAGACATGTCATATATAAACTATTAACAACATCAAAAACAAATATGTCATAAATAAACTATAAAAAGACTCATGTCTTTTTATAGCTTTTCGTTTGGTGTCGAAATTCCTAACACAATCTCTTATATTTACTTATGAATATAGAAAATCGTAAGATATTATCCACGATCTTTTATTAGAGGTTGAACTGTAATCCGAAAAATAAATCGAATCCGATATTCTCGCTGGCACTTTCATTGCCACGCTTCTCTTCTGTGACGTCAGCAACCGGCTTGTGACATCCTTACTATATCCCTCGATTATGACGTTTAATTCTTTATTAACTACTTTTATTTATTTAAATTTTACCATGCATATCATATTTAAATGTCTTTTCTCGTTTAATTTTCTTTTCTCAATCTTCTGGATGTTCGAACTGGGTTTGGCGCCAAAAGTGGCTTGGGAGACGCATCTGGTTACGTAAGGTTTTCCCGCGCTACTTGGCAATCATAGATATCATGTTTAGGATATTGCGTTGCTCATTGGTAAATTTCCTGAGGCCTTATCGAGCTGTTACGGTACCCACGGAGATTAATATATTTTTTTTTTCATAGAAAATTTTCTAGTTTCTGAACTGGGATTCGTAGATTTTTTTTTCTTTTATTCGTTAATTTTGCCCAGTTTCATTTATTTATTTGTATATTACTATTTTATTATTATTATTATTATTTATAAATTTATTTATTATTTATTATCATTATTTATTTATATAATATTATTATTAAAAATACAGGGAAGACTTTCAGAAAATATTTATTTAATAGGCCTACAAACTAAATGTAACGCCTAAGTAATAATCATAATTCGGAATACGCGTAAGCGTGTGTCCATAATTATCATCACGATCATCATTATCATCTCCCACGCATATTGACGCTAAGGGCCTCTGTTAGATTTCGCCAGTCTTGAGATTTGAAATCAACACTTCTCCATTCATCCTCTCCTACTTAGCCCTTCATGGTCCTTAGCCCTGTAGTCCTGGGTCTTCCAACTCTCCTAGTGCCTTGTGGAGCCCCAGCTGAACGTTTGGTGAACTAATCTCTGCTGGGGAGTGCGAAGAGCATCCCCAAACCATCTCCATCTACCCCTCACCATGATCTCATCCACATATGGCACTCGAGAAATCTCTTAGTTTCATTTCTAATCCTGGCCTGCCTTTTAACTCTTAATATCCTTAGAGGACTTTGTTCTTAAATCTATATTTATTGGAGATTGTTTTATTGTCACACCAAGCATCTTGTCCATAAGGTAACACCGATCTCACTAAACTGATATATAGTCTGATTTTTTTTATATAAATTCAGGCGATTTGATTTTAATATTTTACCGAACCTTGTTATTGCCTGATTTGCTTTCTTCAATCTTTCACTAAACTATAATTTTAAAGATGATGTTGCCAGAACTTATTAGCATAAGAACTCACTCACTACACTCACTAAATCCCGTCTGGAATTCTCCGGGTTGGGTCCTGCATCTGATATCGCCATTCTCTCCAGAGACTCCTATCCAATGCCATCTGTGCCAGCTGCTGAAATGTCTCGCCTCTATTTGCTTTCTTGAAGTTTTTCACCCATGTATCTCTTGGTCGTCTTCTCGGTCTATTTCCGGCCACTTGACCATGAAGCACTATCTTTGGCCATCTGTCCTGTTCCATCCTCTGTACATGCCCAAACCATCTCCTCTGAATATCTTCCACTCTAATCAGAATTGTGTCCTCAACACCAGCCATTTCTTCTCACTCTCTCGTTCGTAATTCTGTCCTCCCATCTTACACCACAGATTCTTCTCACACATTTCATTTCAAAGGCTAATAACTTTTTCTCTTCTCTCTTCTTCAGTATCCAGCATTCAGCACCGTATATCACTGTGGGGATCACTATTGCTAGCATAAGAACTATAGAAATGAATACATAGGAACACACCTGCTTAATCGACTTTTATATATTTTTCATTTTATAAATGTATATGGCATTTGAGACTTGACTACATCCATCCCTAGCTTTGTAATCATTTAATTAATAAAATACTAGAAAGGATAATTTTATATTTAATTTCATATGCAATGTACTGTAAATCTATATTTATTTATTTTTCTCTCACAATTGATCACAAACTACCAGCACGTGTTGATTGTTACAAATGATTAATTTCACTTTTTTTATGCTTACAGTGATCCTGACGTTCATCAACTGTTGGAACGTGAAATGGGCCACTCGTGTCCAGGACATCTTCACCGGAGCCAAGTTATTCGCCCTGGCTGTCATCATCATCACTGGCTTCGTACAGCTTGGCATGGGTGAGTACAGAAAGAAATGTTATTCTATCCTTAAGGATTAAGGATTATCATCATTTGGGGGACCCCCTCCCCTGTTATATTATTATAATATAAAGAAACCTTCCATTATTCAATTATAGATGATTTCATTTGTTAAATAGTACTAGCTTTTCGTTTGGTGTCGAAAGTGCTAACAAAATCTCTTATATTTACATATAAGTATAGAAAATCGTAAGATATTATCCACGATCTTTTACTAGAGGTTGAACTGTAATCCGAAAAATAAATCGAATCCGACATCCTCGCTGGTACTGGCTCGACATCATTGCCACGCTTCTCTTCTGTGGCGTCAGCAACCTGCTTGTGTCATCCTTACTATATCCCTCGATTATGTTAAAAGATTACGGTGTCTTGTAATATCTAGTTGTTTTCTATTATTACTTTAGCTTTCCTGCTGCTTCCTCCGGTTCCTTAGATGACCGCGGAGGTAGCAGCAGTAGGGGATTCAGCGTTATGAAGCTTCATCTGTGGTGGATAACGGGGGGAGGGTGGGCTGTGGCACCCTATAGTCCATTTCTTTTAGCGATGCATCTTTGCACCGACTCGCGGCGGTGCCCTTTTAGCTCGGAAAAGTTTCCTGATCGCTGATTGGTTAGAATTATCTTGTCCAACCAGTCAGCGATCCGGAAAATTTCCCGAGCTAAAAGGGCACCGCTGCGAGTCGGTGCAAATATGCATCGCTAAAAGAAAGTAGTACCAGCTGAACTCTGTTGAGTCCCTTGTCAGGCTGGAAGGAACGTAGAAAGTAGAGGTCCCCTTTTTGTTTTTGTTTCATTTGTTGATGTCGGCTACCACCCAAAATTGGGGGGAAGTGCCTTGGTATATGAATGTATGTATGTATAAATAAATATATATATATATATATATATATATATATATATATATATATATATATAATATATATATATAATCTATATATATATATATATATATATATATATATATATATATATATATATATATATATATATATATATATATATCTATATATATCTATATATATATCTATATATATATCTATATATATATATATATATCTATATATATATATATGTAAATATATATATAGATGGATGGATGGACTTTAGCTTTACTTCTTCGTTTTTGGTATTTTAACGGGAAATGGCGGATAGTCGATGCTTGCCAAACAAGTGACTTGAGTAATGAAAATGAGTTTTATTGCTGAACTTGTATTGTCAAACAACGAGTTTTTTTTTTCTTTGTTAATAGTGACTTGATTGCTTTCCTTCGTTGAGTTAAATACGCACGAAAAAGAAACGCTCACGTTCTCTCTCTCTCTCTCTCTCTCTCTCTCTCTCTCTCTCTCTCTCTCTCTCTCTCTCTCTCTCTCTCTCTCTCTCTCTCTCGTGTGTAAATATGTAATATATATATATAATATATATATATATATATATATATATAATATATATATAGTTATATATATTTATATATATATAATATATATATATATATATGTATTGTGTATATATATTATATATACAGTATATTATATATATATACATATTATATATAATTATATATATATATATATATATATATATATATATATATATATATATATATATATATATATATATAATTTTGTGTATATGATACACTTTTTCCTACTGGATTATAAAGTACTTTCACGTACATTTAAAATCTCATAGAAAAAAATATTAGTTATTTTTAACATAGAGGAAACTTTATTTGACTGTACAACAAAACTCCTCTTATTTCTCCAGCCACTATTGTTTACCAATCTAGACTATCAGGACGGTCAAACCCAACGCCCTTTTCCGTTAAAAAAAAAAAAAATTGACTAACCTATGAGAAAAGACGAAGATCACATTTCTCCTTATGAGGAGACGATCTCAACCTTTATCTGTCTGTTGTCCTGCGTCTTACGTTTATCAAGTGTGTAACCCGAAGCTCTTGAGTCAAAAGAAAAAAATGGAGAAGAAAGTTGAGGTCA
>NC_090755.1:80216613-80221613 GCF_036898095.1 Palaemon carinicauda
TTTATGTACGATCGTGTGACACACGGTTGGTACAATACAAACCAACTGTTAATTGTTCAAGCGGTCATATCATGGGTAGGTGCGCACACGAAGGCCACCTGGGACAGTAGGCAATTTATTGTTACAGTAGTGTGTTTGTCTGCTGTGTTAATAAACGTTTAAAGATACTGTGTGACCTGGGACAGTAGGCAATTTATTGTCACAGTAGTGTGTTTGTCTGCTCTGTGTAAATAAACATTTAAAGATACTGTGTGACCTGGGACAGTAGGCAATTTATTGTTACAGTAGCGTGTTTGTCTGCTCTGTGTTAATAAACATTTAAAGATACTGTTTGAAATCTTTTGTTTGCTTGTAGATATATACATTTAGTTCAAAAATCAACAGGGAATGACATTGTTTCAGCTATGATTAATGAAATATGTCAGTAAATATCTTAAATAGCCTCGCAAGGATTACTGTCATTACCTCCGCCAACGGAGTTGGGAGAAGTTTGTTTTCGCCCTTTTCTGTTGGTCTGTTTGTGTGTGAACAACTTCCTGGCCCCAATTTTACTATTAGAGTAGTGAAATTTGCACTCTTGAGTGCTTTTGTAGTTCAGTGGATTGCGATAGTACTCTTATTAACGAATTTATAAATCAGAGAAATTATAGTGTTTACTTATTACCGAATTCTAAATCAGAGAAATTATAGTGTTTACTTATTAACGAATTTCTATATCAGAGAAATTAGTGTTTACTTCTTAATGAAAAGGAAGGTAGGAATTGTTGTGCTGGATCGTATGTAACTTTAAAGAACCTGTAAATTTATAGATAATTTTCGTATAAGGTACTCGCGAGTTAGGTGTTAGGTACAAACAGAAAGGCGAGGTGAATGTGATTCTATTCACATTCAAAACCATATACAAGGGGTTGAGGGAAACCATGCCGTATGACTTCCAGCAATGTAAAACATGCAATGGCCAGCTTAACAGGTTTTTCTATTAGTAGTGGGTTAGAGCAAGATATAAAAATAATAAGTGTATGGCAGTGTATGAAAAACGTGTGGTACATTGAATGCTGAGTATGTCCTATACAATGAGGCTTTTGATAATTCAGTGAAGTGAAGCTATATTGTCTTTTATGTTAACTGCTCTTCTGAGAGTTTGTAAAGGGTTTTGTTCTTTCGCCATGGGAGTAATGTTTTTGTTCCCTGTTTTCAGAATAGAATGACAATGTTTTTGTTCATTGTTCCCCGAAGAGAAGGCTTTTTTAAATATCTTCTCGCGGGGGTAAAAATGTCAAGAATGCTTTTAGGACAAATTTTCTGTCAAGAAGGATGCTTTTTAAGACGAATTTGTTTTATTAGATTTTCTGTAAATGAAATATTTTGTATGGCTGCTAAAATTCCTAATATTTTTATCATTGTTTTTATTGGATTCATTAATTTCTGATTTTCTTGTCTACCCGACTGTTTTCAGAATTGTTTATTCCTTCATCAATTCATTTAATGCTGATGTGCAGACTGCCGTCGTTTGCAACAGACTCCTGAAGTCTGTTGCAAGTTTCTAAACCTTGATTAATAGTAACGTTTGCCAACCCCCCTTGTACAGTTGGACTCGGGAATTCTTGTCGCACCTTTCTATGAGGAAGCGCATCTATCCACACCCTTACTCCGCGGCGAGTTCCCAACCCACCACTTTTGCCGTCTCTCCCTACACTATCTGTTTGGTTGCTTCCCGGGAAGTAACTATGACAGCGATTTTTGTGGCCAACTGTACATAAGGCTAAGGCCCATCTTTTAATGGTGGTCACCCTTCCAATTACTGACCAAGCAAAGCGTTGTGTAGCTTCGGTGATCACAATGGCTAGTAACTAATTACTAGTATTTAAAGGTCGTTTAGGTCAGAATTCATATTAAAAGACTGAATTCTCTCTCTCTCTCTCTCTCTCTCTCTCTCTCTCTCTCTCTCTCTCTCTCTCTGTTGCATAGAAGCTTCGGTGATCATAATGGCTAGTAACTAATTACTAGTTTTTCAAGGTCGTTTAGGTCAGAATTCAGATTAAAAGACGGAATCCTCTCCCCTCTCTCTCTCCTCTCTCTCTCTCTCTCTCTCTCTCTCTCTCTCCTCTCTCTCTCTCTCCTCTCTCTCTCTCGCCTAGTAGCTTCGGTGGATCACAATAGCTAGTAACTAATTACTAGTATTTCAAGGTCGTTTAGGTCAGAATTCAGATTAAAAGACGGAATCCTCTCTCTCTCTCTCTCTCTCTCTCTCTCTCTCTCTCTCTCTCTCTCTCTCTCTCTCTCTCTCTCTCTCTCTCTCTCTCTCCTCTCTTGCATATTCTTAGAATATTAAATAATAATCCAAGACCATCGTAAAAGCATGAGGGGACTTTGCACGGAATGGCATTGCCCCCGTAAGTCCTCTTAATGCCACCAAACGATCGCTTCCCTTTCGTGGGGAAAGGGGGGGGGGAGGGGGGAGTTGGAAGTGCTGGAAGAATGGAAGGGGAGAGGGAGACACATGCGAGGGGGAGGGAGGGAGGGAGGGAGGGAGGAGTTGGAATAGGATTAGGGAGGGGGGAATCAAGGATCATAGGGGGTAATGAAGGAGACTAGAGGGGTTAGGGGGCAAGGGTGTGTGAAAAAAAAGACTTAGGGGGCCCCGGAGGTAGGAGGGGGGTGGTGTGGTTGAGGATTCGACACTTTGAATGAGGATGAAGTCGAGGGATTGTTTAGGAGTTGGAGGGAGAGAGGGGAGGAAAGGAGGGAGAAGGGGGAGGGGATGGTATGAGAGAGAGAGAGAGAGAGAGAGAGAGAGAGAGAGAGAGAGAGAGAGAGAGAGAGGGCCTCAAGTGCCAACCAATAGGTCCTTTGGCACCCTCGGTATACCGCTACCTGTTCTCATTTTCTCACGCTTCGTCCGAGCTTTTGCTTATTTTGATTTTTATCCTTTGGCTGCTTACTGAGATGTTAGTCAGGATACCAGAAAAGTTTAAATCAATCAATCAATCATTGTCGACCACTTAGGACTATTCTGGTAACTAGAATTTTTTTTTCTTTTTTTTTTTTTTTATAAATGTGGTTATTAAGGTGTTAAAGGATTTTGTATCGCAATTTCTTAGCTGATTTCAAGTCGAGGTAAAGGTGATGTTTCTTTAAATATTTTTTTTTCCTTGCGAACAATGTTTTTCCTTGCGAACAATCTTTTTACATGCTGGCAATGTTTTTCCTGTCAAACTATAATTTTTATGACAAAAATGCGTTTTTTTCTTGCAGATATCACATTTTTTTTTCTTGCAAACAATGTTTTTCTTGTCAAAACCATAATTTTTTATGACAAAAAATGCGTTTTTTCTTGCAGATATCACTTTTTTCCTTGTAAAGAATCCTTTTTATCTTCCTTCCAAACAATATTTTTTTTCATGCACACTTCTTAAGGTGTTCCCCCTGTTTGAAATCTTAATGCATAAAATATTTAAATTTCTTCATTCTTCTATCACAAGATACAAGGGGGAAGGATAACAAGGTGGCGGGGGGGGGGGGGATTCGTTGGAGAAGGTGAATTTTTTTTTTATCCTTTTAAAGATTCCTCCGATGGTCTTGGAAGTGCCTTACTGATTTCGAAGTACCTGGGATAACAGATTTTGTTCATTATTATTCATTTCTAAGATAAATTTCAAATGGTAGAGACAAGCTTAGCTTTTTAATTTCAAATGGTAGAGACAAGCTTAGCTTTTTAATTTCAAATGGTAGAGACAAGCTTAGCTTTTTAATTTCAAATGGTAGAGACAAGCTTAGCTTTTTTAACATAATCCATTTAATAAAGGTATTTGATAAATAGCTCGGATGTTAGACAAAAACCAACCTGATCACGTCAGAAATTTATAAGCTCTAATCAGAAGGCTTTATAGAGACCACATATATTTTATGGGTACGTAAAAAGACGAATCCCAATAGACCTGATCAGTTTAAAGATGTAATCAACCCTATATATATATTATATATATATATATATATATATGTATGTATATATGTTTATATATATATATTATATAAATATATATATATATATATATATATATAAATATATATATACATATATATATATATATAAATATATATATACATATATATATATAAATATATATATATATATGTATATATATATATATATATATTTATATATATATGTATATATATATATATATATATATAATTTTTTTTTCTTATACAGAAATTGTTATTGTTTATAAATATGGAAACAAACACACTCGAGCAAATAAAACAGTATCATTCAGCATTGCTAACAAAGTACGTAGAACCTTCTTAAAGTCATGTTTTTGTGGCCTGATTGGTAACGTCTCTGCCTGGTGTTTGAGTCCCGCTCAGACTCGTTAGTGCCTTTAGTGTCTGCAACCTTACTATCCTTGTGAGCCAAGGGTGGGGGGTTTGGAGGAGCCTATAGGTCTATCTGACGAGTCATTGGCAGCCAATGCCTGGCTTTCCTTGGTCCTAGCTTGGGTGGAGAAGGGGCTTGATCGCTGATCATATATGGTGAGTCTCTAGGGCAATGTCCCTGTCCCGTGCCTCTGCCACTCATGAGCGACCTTTAAACCTTTAAACTTGTTTGGTATCGGGAAGCATTTGGGACCAGCTTTCTTTCATTAGAATATTTACATACAGTCGCCAATTCATCAATCCAGCCTAATCAATTTAAAACTGGTGATGTCGATGGCTACTTTATATTCAAAACCAATGAAAAATCTCTTGAAAACAATTTGGACTCCCGCCAAGTACTTTCCTCACTGGGCTATTTTTCCTGTTGGAGCCCTTGTGCGTATAGCATCTTGCTTTTCCAAGTAGGGTTGTAGCTTAGCAAGTAATAATAATAATAATAATGATGATGATGATGATGATATATAATTATAATTATATATAATTATAATTATATATAATTATAATTATATATAATTATAATTATATATAATTATAATTATATATAATTATAATTATATATAATT
>NC_090755.1:80226613-80231460 GCF_036898095.1 Palaemon carinicauda
ACATAGCAGAAGCTTTTTTTTTTTAAACCGTACATAGCAGAAGCTTTTTTTTAAACCGTACATAGCAGAAGCTTTTATTTTTTTTTTATACCGTACATAGCAAAAGCTTATATATATATATATATATATATATACATATATATATATATATATATATATATACATATATATATATATATATATACTTATACATACATACATACATACATACATACATACATACACACCAGAAGATGCCCAACATTGATCTCCATTGAGGTTAAAAAAATGTTGGAGAGAGAAATATAGCACAGTAATACGTCACAGGACTATCTTCAAAGCCATAGCAATCAGAGTTACTCAGTAATGGCTGTCTTTTACCTTTGTCATTATTATGTTCTTTATTATCGAGAAGGAAGATAGGGATCTCTTACCTTTTTTATTTCTTATAAGAAAATAATTGCTCTGGCAATTACAAGGGCTTGAAAATAAAACTTATCAATAAAGTAAGCAGTGATTATTCTCTCTCTCTCTCTCTCTCTCTCTCTCTCTCTCTCTCTCTCAGGTTAGTCATATTTATTTCTGTCACTACGTATCAAAGTTATTATTATTATTTATTATTATTATTATTATTATTATTATTATTATTATTATTATTATTATTATTATTATTATTATTTGCTAAGCAACAACCCTAGTTGAAAAAGCGGGATTCTATAAACCCAGGTACTCCAACAGGGAAAGTAGCCCAGTAAGGAAAGTAAACTATGAAAAATAACATATAGGGTGAAATTCTCCTCTCTCTCTCTCTCTCTCTCTCTCTCTCAGTAGCGATACGCTTCCCCATTCTGTCATATTTCTCTCTCTCTCTCTCTCTCTCTCTCTCTCTCTCTCAGTAGCGATACGCTTCCCCATTCTGTCATATTTCTCTCTCTCTCTCTCTCTCTCTCTCTCTCAGTAGCGATACGCTTCCCCATTGTCATATTTCACTATACACACACACACACACTCTCTCTCTCTCTCTCTCTCACTCTCTCTCTCTCTCTCTCTCTCTCTCTCTCAGTATGTGCGTGCGCATGTGCGTGCTGTCGAAATTTGAACGACATTCATGACATATTAATAATATATAATATTACACTTCCAAATTAATATCTCTTCGTTGACATTGTAAGTTATTGCCTCGATAGCAGGAACAATTTACACACGAAGCTACATTCTAATCTCTTAAGGGTTAATTCATAGCGGCGTGAACCATAATCCAAGTGAATTGTGTTGATTATTATATTGCCGTCTCCAAATTGCCTAACAAGGCCCATTTCTAGGTAATATGGCCTGACTTGTGTACTGGTGTTGGTAATTGTGTAAAGGGTTTTGGTTTTTATTGTTATTATTATTATTATTATTATTATTATTATTATTATTATTATTATATATATATATATATATATCTATTATATATATATATATATATATATATTATACAATATATATACTTCTATATATATATATATATATATATCTGTATAATGTGTTTTATATATATATATCTATGTATAATGTGTTTTATATATATAATATATATAATATATATATATATATAATTACATATACATATATATATATATATATATATACACACATACACACACACACATATATTATATGCGTTTTTTTGTGTTTGTGGGGATTGTTATACACAGGGTAGAGTCTTGACGTATGTTTTTGTATATATCCTTTTCATGACCCATGCTAATTGAAGGTTACCATTGTATAGAAGTGAACAAAAAGTTCCTCGGTCCTTGTCTTCAACCCAATACAGTTGTGACACTGAATAATCTATAAAAGATACAAAATAATAGTTTGTGCATCTTGCAAATATTCTCCACTCTATAAAGCAAGTGTAAAATTAAAGTAATTACAAGGTGTGTAAGCTCACGCAATGTAAAAAATATTTTTTTTTAGAATTGGAAATCTCTTGAGCAACTCTTACTGAAATAATGTATACACGAGGGTACACTCGGGCACACTGTTCTATCTTATATCTTATTTCTCTTCCTCTTCCTTTTGTTTTGTTAAAATTTTTATAGTTTATAAAGTGATATTTATTTTAATATTGTTGCTCTTCTTAAAATATTTTATTTTTCCTTGTTCCCTTTCCTCACTGTTGGAGCCCCCTGGGCTTATAGCATCCGGCTTTTCCAACTAGAGTTGTAGCTTAGCAATTAATAATAATAATAATAATAATAATAATAATAATAATAATAATAATAATAATAATAATAATAATAATATCTTGCGTTGATTGATATAGTCTCTTGGTGTAATAAATGGCGTGCGAATCCCGTAGATTTTAATTGTATAACTTGCCTTACTTATTGCTGAATGCCGTAAGCTAAGTTAGTGTATTAATGTATTTTGTACATCGGCATCTGAAGGATTATATAGGCGAGTTAAACTGCGTTCTGTAATTGGTGCGTTTGTAATGGATATGTTCAATTGCCCGTTAATTTTTGTCATGCAGGGTAACAAAAACTTATACGATTTTTTTTTTTTTTCTGGATAGATTGATCACTCCTTGCTATGGATCTTGATACAAGACTTTACTTATTGTCATTATATAAATATTGTAATTTCCTTCTGTTTGGAAAAGAATAAAAATGAGTTGGATTCGAAAATTTGTTGATGTGATTCTGTATTCATGAATAAGAGCGTAAGACTAATTTGAGACTTATTGTTAATTGAAGTAAAGGTAGTACGTATTCTTAACCTTCTATTTTTCATTATCACTTTATTAAAATTTTAATGATTTTTGTTACTGGAATAATCTAACGGAACAATATGAAACTAATGATATCTGTATTTTCTAAAACTTGGTCCCATTTCTGAAGTAACAAAGTGTGTGTGTGTGCGCGTGCGCGCGCGCGCGCGTGTGTGTGTGTGTGTGTGTGTGTGTGTGAATCTATGTATGTATATATCCTCTTAAGCCGTTTCTACAAACAAAGGGGTTGAGAAAGCTCATTATATTATTCGTCCCTAAACTGTTGAACCATGGATGAAATCTCTTAGCAGTAAATTTCCACAAGATTGCTCTACAGAGATAACTCTTCATTATTTATCCTTATCTTTGACCTACTTTAGCGGATCTTTGTAATAACGACTCTTAGAATGACGTGGTTACTACCTCTCGTAGGGTTATTATTATCATTATTATTACTATCCAAGCTACAACCCTAGTTGGAAAAACAAGATGCTATAAGCCCAGGGGGTTCCAACAGGGAAAAATAGCCCAGTGAGGAAAGGAAATAAGGAAATAAATAAGAGAACAAATTAACAATAAATCATTCTAAAATAAGTAACAACGTCAAAAACAGATATGTCATAATATAAACTATTAACAACATCAAAAAGAAATGTCATAAATAAACTATAAACCTCCCTTAAAAAAATCACTCAAGGTCAAGGCTTTGATAAAACAGAAAGGTTGCAAGTGGCAACACACCGTAGGCGTCAATGACGAGTGAGGCACAATGAGACCCGAGTGTCACCATGGTGTCACCCGGTTCGATTGGAGAAGGAAACTCCGTGAAATAACGAAACGATGAGTTCAATGAGTTCATTATGCATGTTGCATAAGATTTTTCATAACTATGACCATCCTTTACATTCAGATCTCCCTGGACAATTCCATCCTGTTCGCAATACTAGGCAGGCAGTTAATTCTAATAGCCAGGCCTTTTCCATCATGAGGCTCAATACTACACAGTATTCTAGAAGTTTTATTCAAGCTGTGACCGAGTTGAGGAGTGATCTTCCTGATCGGGTAGTTGAATCAGTAGAACTTCAAAAGTTCAAAGTTGGAGCAAATGTTTTTATGTTGAACAGGCTGACATGAGTCTCTTTATTGTTTATATATGACATATCTGTTTTTGACGTTGTTAGTAGTTTATATAGGACATATCTGTTTTGACGTTGTTACTGTTTTTAGAATGATATATTGTTGATTTATTCTCATCATTTATTTCCTTATTTCCTTTCCTCACTGGGCTATTTTTCCCAGTTGGAGCCCTTGGGCTTATAGCATCTTGCTATTCCAACTAGGGTTGTAGCTTGACTAGTAATAATGATAGTAATAAGAAAAATAGATTTCTCTGCTGGAAAGGAAAGAGAAATTGAGATTGAGAAGAGGTGGAATAGTGATATACCGTCCTCGTATTTTCACATCACTTAGAGAAGAATTGATAAGACACACCTCTTCATGGGGGTAGGGGTGGGGTGGGGGGGTGGGAAGGCTATGGCAGTAACTGAGAATGTATGGGATATTTCTGGGAAAAGAGGGAACTAAGTTCCTTATTTTGTAAAGTCGAAAACTGATGAAAAAAGGATTGCTAGGTTACGTTGCCAAATAGTGGGAGTCGATGTGTCCCTCCAGGCTTCCTAAAGAGAAAAATGTGAAATAGGCCAATATATATATATATATATATATGTATTAATATATATATATATATATGTGTATTGATGTATATATATATTATATATATATTAATATATATATACATTTATATATATATATATATATATAATTTATATATATATATATATATACATATATATATATATATATATACATATATACATATATATATACACACACACACACATATATATATATATATATATATTTATATAAATAAGTATAAATGCTCATACATGTATACGTACATACACAATATCTACATGTATTTGAAAGCTGTAATATCTGGTTTCCACTAAATTTAACCTTGGAATCACTCTTAACAAAGTTTTCCAAACCGAACATTACTCCACCGAATTGAGAGTAAGAATGACTAGCAGAAACCCGGCAAGCGGTA
>NC_090755.1:80231960-80234460 GCF_036898095.1 Palaemon carinicauda
GTATAAAAATCCCCAAAACAACCTAAATATCCCCAAAACAGCCTAAAAAATCCCAATTTCCACATATATATTCTCTTCTGTCTTGATCACGTAGGATTTATTAATATAGAAATTACTCAATATACTTCATATAAGTACAAACAAACAAATTCCAATAATATAAAGGCTCGCTCATCTTTGTTTCTTCATAGAACTTTGTACAGATTATCCCCATCAGTCACCCAAAATCCCCAAATCTAGGAATAAATTCCCGTACCTGGCAACACTGAGCTGTGGTTTTCCTTCGCTGGTCTCCTGCTGTTGGTGGGAATTGCCTCTGCATTTGTGGCATACGCAGCGCATGCGCGTAGTTGGCTAGGCAGGCAGCGTGCGCATCGGTAAGCAGAGGAAATGGGATCGTCGCAGTGTGAATATACTTTTTATAGATAGTGTAAACAGGAGTTGAGTTTAGAGAGAGAGAGGAGAGAGGAGAGAGAGAGAGAGAGAGAGAGAGAGAGAGAGAGAGAGGTGGTTTGGACTAAAAGCAGGGAAAGCAGACTAGCATATAGGTTAAACATAAAGAATGCTAACACAGAGATTAGACAAAGACATAGAAGGAAAATAGACTAGCATACAGTTTAAACTTAGAGTATGCTAACAGACAGATAGAAAGAGAGGAGACATAGTAGGCATGGAAAGAGATAGTAGGCAAATAAAGAAAAGCTTAGTGGACAAAAGTGATAGTGGGCATTGAAAGAAAGGTGAGATGGTGAGAAAAGAAAGGAGAGAAAGAGATAATAGGCAAAGAACGAGAGAGAGAGAGAGAGAGAGAGAGAGAGAGAGAGAGAGAGAGAGAGAGAGAGTAGGCAATGAAAGATAGAGAGGAGGAGAGATAATAGGTAAATAAAGTAAAGTGTAGTGGACAAATAGTGATAGATAGTGGGCATAGAAAGAAAGAGGAGAGATGGTGAGCAAAGAAAGGAGAGAGAGAGAGAGAGCAGATTTTTTTTACAGAGCAGAATGAGATCTTGCCATTGGCATCAGTCCAGCAAAACACGTGGCGCCAGAAGCGACTTCACTCTCCCTGTCAATTCTTTCCTCCTTTTCCTCTTCCTCTTCCTCTCCTCCTCCCTCTCCCTCTCCTTCTCCCATTTCGCCCCTTATGTTTTTTTCGAGCCCAGACGAGCTAGTCTTGAAATGTAAAGCCTCGAGACACTTAAAGGTTTAAAAGGTCGCTCATGAACGGCAGAGACAAGGGACAGTGACATTGCCCTAGCAATCAGGACAATGCCCTAGAGACTGACCATATATTTTATGATCAGCGCCCAAGCCTCCTCTCTGTGGCTGCTGATGACTCAACAGATAGAGCTATAGGCTCCCCCAAACCCCCCAACCTTAGCTCACAAGGATGGTAAGGTTGCAGACACTAATGGCACTTGATAATATACAATATTATCATATGATGAAATCCGCAAATATTAAAAAAATTTTCTTTTTGTAGTTTAGTTCTAAATTGGTGGTTTTGCATATTGATATTTTATTCTAACAGTTTCTTTATTTTAATGTTACTCTTCTTAAAATGATGTTATTACTTCACGTGCAGATTATTTCCTTATTCCGTATCCTCACTGTCTATTTACCCTGTTTGCAGCTCTGGGGCTAATAGCATCCTGCTTTTCCTACTAGGGTTGTAGCTTGGATAGTAATAATAATAATAATAATGATAATGATAATAATAATAATAATAATAATAATAATAATAATAATAATATGGGAATAGTATTTTAAAATTGTTCCTTGAGTGTGTATATTTTGTAGACCGGTTCAAGCAATAGTGGCAGAAACACGTTTTGAATAAAGAAACTCTAAGCACATATATTTCATAGAACTTATATCCATACATATTATTGATAAAGATAACCAATATAGTTCATAGAACTTACATCCATACAGATTATTGATAAAGATAACCAATATAGTTCATAGAACTTACATCCATACAGATTATTGATAAAGATAACCAATATAGTTCACAGAACTTACACCCATACAGATTATTGATAAAGATAACCAATATAGTTCATAGAACTTACATCCATACAGATTATTGATAAAGATAACCAATATAGTTCATAGAACTTGCATCCATACAGATTTTTGATAAGAATTACCAATATAGTTCATAGAACTTGCATCCATACAGATTATTGATAAAGATAACCAATATAGTTCATAGAACTTACATCCATACAGATTATTGATAAAGATAACCAATATAGTTCATAGAACTTGCATCCATACAGATTTTTGATAAGAATTACCAATATAGTTCATAGAACTTGCATCCATACAGATTATTGATAAATATAACTAATATAGTTCATAGAACTTACATCCATACAGATTGATAAAGATAACCAATATAGTTCATAGAACTTACATCCATACAGATTTTTTATAAGGATAACAAATATATAGTGTAGTTCAACGAGTACATTCTTACGGAGAAATAAGGGAAATA
>NC_090755.1:80236960-80251960 GCF_036898095.1 Palaemon carinicauda
TATTTGTGTATATATATATATATATATAATTTGTGTATATATATATATGTATAATTTGTGTGTATATATATATATATATATATATATTTGTGTGTATATATATATGTATGTATATATATTTATATATATATATATATTTGTATATATATATATATTTGTATATATATATATATATATATATATTCATTTGTGTATACAACGTGTATACATACATACATATTTTTCATGTCTTTTTTCCCAATTTACCGATGTCTCGTACTACTTAGTAAGTTCTCATGGTTAAGGTTTCTAGCTCTGTGATATTTCCTGAGTACTCAGAATTCGTCGAAACTATCAGTTTTATTATTATTATTATTATTATTATTGTTATTGTTGTTGTTATTATTATTCAGAAACACTCGCCCATAGATTATAATTTTTCGAATCTCCCCTCTCTCTCTCTCTCTCTCTCTCTCTCTCTCTCTCATTGTTTGAACCTAGAATGATGGTAAAGGGACAGGTGTTCCTGAAAGGTATTTGAACCTTGGGTCGCAAGTGGTCGTGACGTTAACATGTTTATTCTCTTGTATGTGAAGATATCAATAAAGCATACCGGCACGTATGAAGAGGCTTTTAACGTATATATATATATATATATATATATGTATGTATGTATATGCATATGTATATACTGTACAGTATGTATGTATATGTATATATGTATGTATGTATATGTATATATGTATGTATGTATATGTATATATGTATGTATGTATATATGTATATATGTATGTATGTATATATGTATATATATATGTATGCATATATGTATATATATGTATAAATATGTATATATACAGTATATGTATATATATGTATATATACATATGATAGCATTGTTGGAATAATAAAGCACATCGATACGATGTCTTTACTGAGACGAAGTCTGTAGTTTTCCTATATTGTTTTACTTGACGAGACTTTAACCAGACCGTAAATTAGTACATTTTCCAGTTTCGTCTCAAATGCGAGCTGACGCCCTCTTCTCTGACGCCCTCTGCTCAGGGATTGCCCGTTAGTGTTATCTGTTTATAACGGAGTTCGAAAATCCATAAACCTTAGCATGAGTTGAGTTGATAAAATTGGGAATTTTTCCAAGTTTTTTCTTAAGAGGTTGAATGGATGTGATTTTATTTTATTTATTTATTTATTTATTTTGTGTGTGTGTGTGTGTGAAGACGTTCAGAAAGTTATTGTGTGTGTGTGTGTGAAGACTTTCAAAAAGTTATTGTGGAATCTGTGAAAACTAAAGTATGGAAAGGAAATGGTAAGAATCAAATTTTTTTTAAAAGATTCTTATTGCAGTTATTATTATTACCATGTTTTTCTTGCAATAGCGCTGGAAAGCCAAGTTTAAATATCTTGTAATGCTGTAAAAAATGAAATATTTCATAACAAATCCTGCATAGAAGAATGAATGGAATCGAGGGTTGTGCTTAATTACACGTGTACATTGTGGCACGTGTTAACTACAGCTGTGCCTAGTAAACACCTTTCGTAATTTTACTGAATGTTTGACATCATCTGTACAGTCGCTTAATTAGATTTTAAGTAAATGGACTAGTTGGCACCAATTGCTTCATCACCTGTTTAGATCATTTGAAGGGAGATCGTGTCTTATATTTTACCTGTCTCTCTTTCTATTTTACCTGTCTCTCTTTCTATTTTACCTGTCTCTCTTCCTATTTTACCTGTCTCTTTCTATTTTACCCGTCTCTTTCTATTTTACCCGTCTCTCTTTCTGTCTATCCACGAGATTTATATCTCGGAAAGACAATGTATTACTTTAGCTGATTCTTACACAACGGTAATATTACTATTACTATTATTAATTGCTAAGCTACAACCCTAGTGGGAAAGCAGGATGCTCTAGGCCCAGGGGCCCCAGCAGGGGAAATAGCTCAGTGAGGAAAGGAAACCAGGAAAAATAAAATATTTTAAGAACAGTGACATTAAAAGAAATATTTCCTATATAAACTATAAAAACTTAACAAAACACGAGTTAGAGAAATTAGACAGAATAGTATGCCCTATTGTACCCTCAAGTAAGAGAACTCTAGCCCAAGACAGTGGGAGACCATGGTACAGAGGCTATGGCACTACCCAAGACAAGAGAACAATGGTTTGAATTTGGAGTGTGTCTAGGAGAGCTGCTTACCATAGCTAAAGTCTCTTCTACCCTTACCAAGAGGAAAGTAGCTACTGAACAATTACACTGCAGTAGTTTAACCCCTTGTGTGAAGTAGATTTGTTTGGTTCGGTCTCAGGTCTCGGTCTTGGTCTCGGGTCTCAGGTCTCGGGTCTCAGGTCTCGGTCTCGATCTCAGGTCTCGGTCTTGGTTTCGGGTCTCGGGTCTTGGGTCTTGGGTCTCGGTCTCGATCTCAGGTCTCGGTCTCAGGTCTCAGTCTCGGTCTCGGGTCTCGATCTCGGGTCTCAGGTCTCGATCTCGGTCTCAGGTCTCAGGTCTCGGTCTCAGGTCTCGGTTTCGGTCTCAGGTCTCGGTCGTCAGGTGTAAGAGGACAGAGGAGAATCTGTAAAGAAGGATCATGGATTGGCTCTGTAGATTTAATGATGAATCTAGATTCATGATGGAAATATGTGCTGTCTGGGTTGATTTTTTGTTTGCACTGCATGTGTGTTCATGAGAAATGCGACGAGCCAAGCCGTGATGTTGTATCGTCCCTGACTGGTGAACGCCACACTGGGGTTAGTCCTGCTCAAAGTTTTTTTAGTTTCTTTGGTCGCTGTAGTCGAACAATCCTTGTGAGCTAAGGGTGGGAGGGTTTCGGAGAGCTCATAGGTCTGCAGAGTCATCAGCAGCCATTGCCTGGCTCTCATTGGTCCTAGCTTGGGCGCTATGTATGTATCGTCAGTCTCTAGGGCATTGTCCTGCTTAATAGGGCAGTGTCACTGTCCCTTGCATCTGCCATCGATGAGCGGCCTTTAAACCTTTAAATAAGCATTAAACCTTCAAATAAGCATTAAACCTTTAAATAAGCATTCTCCATAGGGACGCTTGTCATTGTAGCATTCTGGTTTTGCGTCTTGATGCTGTTACGGCTATGATGACGGTGTCTCCCTTATATAATAAAAGAAAGTCAGGCTATATATAAAATTCTGTACTGTTTATAGGTTTCTTTCATGTCACCCTGAACTGCATTGCTAAAATTGTCGACACACACTCCCCGTCCCCCGGGTAGGAGAGAGAGGGGAAGTATCGTTGTTGTAGTTAGGTGGTGGGGGAGGGTAAGGCTTGAATATGTTCGCGTATGTGCATATCTACATATTTAGCAATCATTTTTGACCGGTCGAGTACACTGGTAATAATAATAATAATAATAATAATAATAATAATGATAATAATAATTAATGGCACACAACAGCATTGGTCCTTAACAACTGCATTCTGCAAAGTACGATGGAGAGGGCGCAATGAAGATGACTCGAGTAATTAGAAATGAAAATAAGTGAGGAAATTTGAAAGACAGACTCGAGCAAGCAAGTGCATAGATTTGGCATATGGGTTTCTGTTTATGGTAGCGCTGTCAGTGCACCTCTAGCGGTGCACTTTATGCAGTACTAGAATATCTGTATAGTATTCTTTCAGCAGCTAGCTGCAGCCACTATAACTTCTATTTTATTATTATTATTATTATTAGTAGTAGTAGTAGTAGTAATAGTAATAATAATAATAGTAGTAGTAGTAGTAGTAGCAGTTAAAGCTACAACCCTAGTTGGAAAAGCAGTATGCTAAGCCCAAGGGCCCCAAAAGGGGAAAATAACTCAAGAGGAAAGAAAATAATTAACCTATATGAAAAATTTAAATCAAATATTTCAAGAACAGTAACATGAAATCATAATCTTTTATATATAAACAAGAAATTGAAGGCCTGTTCAACATAACATTTTTTGCAAGTTTGAACTTTTGAAGTTCTACTTCAACTACCCAATTACGAAGATCATTAAACAACTTAGTCACACCTGGAATAAAACTTAAAGAATACCGTGTAGTATTGAACTTCAAGGTGGAGAAGGCCTGACCTCCCTCCGTTCGCTTTCTTTCTTTTTGTCATCTCACCCCCCCCCCTTCCAGTTACACCTGTGAGCTGAATGGCATCCTGGGTTCCAGTTCTGTGCCATACGGCTAAAATTCTTGATAATATATCTCTGAATCTGTTCGATATTAAGGGAAGGGCTTAATGTTTAGGTTGATATCATCTCTTGAATCTGATTCTTGCCTCGAGGAAGATAATCTTGGAAGAGAGGTTTGCAAAAGTTTTTCATGGATGCACAGTAGCTTTAGAACCATTTTTGTTTTATCATTTACTTAGTTATATTTGTTTTCCTGACATTGAACCTGTGACCCATCTGCTTTGTGAACATTCTCTCTCTCTCTCTCTCTCTCTCTCTCTCTCTCTCTCTCTCTCTCTCTCTCTGTGTGCACGCGCGCGCGCGCAATGTCTCCTGTCATTTAACCCAACGCCACGCTCGTGCATATACCCATGCGAAAGGGCTTTGCTCTCTCTCTCTCTCTCTCCTCTCTCTCTCTCTCTCTCTCTCTCTCTCTCGCTCCCTCTCTCTCTCTCTCTCTCCTCTCTCCTCTCCTCTCTCTCTCTGTGGCGCACGTTTTTACACCTGCAGGATTTAATACAAGAGGTGTGGTTTTTGTGACGTCACTAAACCTTGCACTAGCGATATACTGGGAAAGCATATATATAGGGATATGTATATTCGACCATGTAGTGAATTCTACACGGTTGCTGCTATGCAGTGAATTCTACACGGTTGCTGCTATGCAGTGAATTCTACACGGTTGCTGCTATGCAGTGAATTCTACACGGTTGCTGCTATGCAGTGAATTCTACACGGTTGCTGCTATGCAGTGAATTCTACACGGTTGCTGCTATGCAGTGAATTCTACACGGTTACTGCTATGCAGTGATTTCTACACGGTTACTGCTATGCAGTGATTTCTACACGGTTACTGCTATGCAGTGAATTCTACACGGTTACTGCTATGCAGTGAATTCTACACGGTTACTGCTATGCAGTTCCAGAGTCGGGGAGTGGGTCGAAGTAATTTTTGAATTTTTTACTTTTACTTCGTAATTACATTTTTTTCTGTCTGCTTGATTTCCTCGTCGGTTGCATATCGGCTCTGAATTGCTTTCCTGGTATTGGCGCCTGGAAGCATATTCACAATCTCTCCAGGAGATTTGCATCTGGGAGATTCTCAACCGATAGCCGCTCGCACTCTTCGTCAACCATAATGGGTGAAATCTCAGTCTCTCTCTCTCTCTCTCTCTCTCTCTCTCTCTCTCTCTCTCTCTCTCTCTCTCTCTCTCTTTATTTCTCTCTTTCTCTTTCTTTATTTCTTTCTCTCTTTCTCTTTCTCTTTCTTTATTTCTCTTTCTTTCTTTATTTCTCTCTCTTTCTCTTTATTTCTCTCTTTCTCTTTATTTCTCTCTTCCTCTCTGCTTGTATGTGAAATCTGTCAGGATATGAATAAGATATTGATATTCATACACAGAATAATCGCTTGCTTAAAGGTAATTGGGTCACTAAATTATTTTCAACCAAAATATTCGCCCACACGCCTAACGTGCGTAGGGCAACATGTACCGATTACCAGAACAGAGGAGCAAGGAGGTAATGTTAAATTGCTACCAAAGAGAGTGACGGTCGAACAAGCTCGAGCAAGAGAATAATTGTGTGCATTCGGACCTCCCACCCTTCTCTGATGACGCCCGCTGCCATTGCCTGATATTATCCTATAGTCCATTTCTTTTAGCGAGGCATATTTGCACCGACTCGCAGCGGTGCCCTTTTAGCTCGAAAAAGTTTCCTGATCGCTGATTGGTTGGACAAGTTAATTCTAACCAATTAGCGATCAGGAAACTTTTCAGAGTTAAAAGGGTACCTCTGCGAGTCTGTGCAAATCTGTCTCGCTAAAAGAAATGGACTATAGTTCTATACTCCTGAAGAGTTTGTGAATACTGACGGGAATCATTGGCCGAAAACCTAGAAAAAAAAAAAAAGAATAAAAAAATCGAATCATGCAATATCTGTTAAAGAGTAGAAAATAAACATGATCATGTCATGAAAATGTACATTTACAGCTGTGTCCAAAGGAATAGGGTATTCACAACAGCAGAGATGTGTTAAAAGGCCAGAGAATTTACTAGGGTGAAGTGTATGGATTCTTAGAGTTCCATGTTAAAAGCATTTTTTTTTGCCGAGGGCAGTGTTAGAAACCAATTAATTAAGGGACACGAATAAATTATGAAAAAATCTACTTTTAAGATGGCTGGTATTGAGGGAAAAAAACAAAAAAACAGAACACTACTAATAAGCTTCCGTCTAAATTAAGAAAGATGAAAAGCAAATCCCGACTTTGCTTTCAAGTCTTGAGTATCATCAAAATATGACAAATCTTGCTTTGGCCAGGATTCACATCGGAACGGTTTCATTGGAATTTGTCCATTTTAAACACACACACACACATATATATATACATACACACATATATATATATATATATATATAAATATATATATTTATATATGTGTGTGTATATATATGTATATATGCATGTATATATATATATATATATATTTATATATATATGTATATGTATACATATATGTAATGTATATATATATATATATATATATATATATAATGTATATGTACAGTATATGTATATATATGTATGTGTATATATATATTATATATGTTTATGCATTATATATATGTATATGTATATATATGTATATATGTATGTGGACGTACATAACGAGTATAGAAGACAATTAAGTGTATATCTGGGTGTGTATGTACGTACCTAATGACTATAAAATTCAATTAAACTAACACATCGTTGCTTATTGTAAGGAACGAGTATTGCAATAATTAAAACTAAAGCGAACCCTCGAGTTTCAAGTCGATAAAGTAACCAAGTTTAACACACGCATACACACAAAGTTTAAAGCAGTAAGTTTATTTATTAATAGAATTTAAGATACAAAACCAAAAGTAACGAATACAAACAATACGCACCGGTGACACACACCTGTGAACTAGAATGTAAATATAGGTTAGTCCAATCAAAACTCATTAAACATATCCTTTGTTTACTGTCCCAATGTCACGAAAGCTGAGGAATGTTTCTCTCTTTCTTCTATGCGGAGGAGGAAGAATGTGATTTCCTTCTCTTATGCTGAGGAAGAAAATTTGGTTTCTTCTCTTGTGAAGGGGAGAATGTTGTTTCATTTTGCTTACTTGTTTGAGTTTTGAATACATAGAGTTTTGGTCTGCTGAGTTGCTTCGTGTATTTCTATACTTATCTCTCCAATTATTTATCTATGAAATACACACATATATATATATATATATTATATATATATATATATATATATATATATATATATATATATATATATATATATATATTTATTTATTTATATATATCTATGTCTATGTATGTATGTTTGTATATATATATATATATATATATATATATATATATCTACCCTGTATATGCAATGTATGTTTGTGTGGTGGTACTTTAACTCTCTCCATCAAGACTATATTTATTATATATTTTCCTTATCATTCTAGAAGGCGTAGTGACAGAAAAGGGGTGTCAAGTTATAAATAACACATTATTCATTTCACGGTGATTTTGGCACTCGCCCGAGAATGTATAAAGTTGAATGCTTGTCTTGCACCGCGCCCATAACCTGTCATATCGAGAGAGAGAGAGAGAGAGAGAGAGAGAGAGAGAGAGAGAGAGAGAGAGAATGTGTAGGACTTCCAGCTCCTTGGAGAGAAAATGTGTAGGACTTTCAGCTCCTTAGAGAGAAAATTTGTAGGACTTTTAGCGCCTTAGAGAGAAAATGTGTAGGACTTTCAGCGCCTTAGAGAGAAAATGTGTAGGACTTTCAGCGCCTTAGAGAGAAAATGTGTAGGACTTTCAGCTCCTTAGAGAGAAAATGTGTAGGACTTTCAGCTCCTTAGAGAGAAAATGTGTAAGACTTTCAGCTCCTTGCTGATAGGCGTTTTATGCAAGTGTATAAAGCAGTCAATGTGTGGAAGGTTTTTGCATGCTGGGCACATCCCTGATAAAGCATTTTAATTATAAGTGATAACTTTGGTTTTCTTTTATATCGGGTAAACAGCTAAATTATAAAAGAAAAAATATACATTGTGTCTTAGCGCATATGGATTTATATACTACAAACAGTATGAATCTCTTCATTTCAAGTTCTCTTCAATTCTCTTTAATTTTCTATTGATTTAATCATGTTTGTCATATTTATCATTTCAAAAGCATTTGGTTCGTGATATTCATCACATTAAATAGTTATACAACTTGTTAACTAGAATGTTTGAAATATAATTTTTTGTTCCATTTTGATTCTTTTGTCTCATAAAGCTGGCCTTATGCCAACAAGAAACTTCGATTGAATTAAGATGATATGAGTCTTGGTGTTGACAGCTGGACTCGTCATAACTTTTCCATTGTTCTATATCTAATTATTATTATTATTATTATTATTATTATTATTTATTATTATTATTATTATTATTATTATTATTATTAAATGCTAAGCTACAACCCTAATTGGAAAAGCAGGATGCTCTAAGCTCAGGGGCCCCAACAGGGAAATTAGCCCAGTGAGGAAAGGAAATAAAGAAAAATAAAATACATTTGAGTAAACATCTACTGATTAGTGGTTTGCGTATACGGTGCCAGTTAGGTGATAAAGAGGCGATGTGAATACAACTAAGTTTATTTCAATTGACAGCTTGCTTAGATAAGACTTAAAGTGGAAGGTTACAAGAATTCAAACAAATTTTCAAAAGACTTTCTGTGGAAGGGCGCAAGAATTCAAACAAATTCAAAAGACTTTCTGTGGAAGGTCACAAGAATTCCAACGCAAATTCAAGACTTTCTGTGGAAGGTCACAAGAATTCCAACGCAAATTCAAAAGACTTTCTGTGGAAGGTCACAAGAATTCAAACACAAATTCAAAAGACTTTCTGTGGAAGGTCACAAGAATTCAAACAAATTTTCAAAAGACTTTCTGTGGAAGGTCACAAGAATTCAAACAAATTCAAAAGACTTTCTGTGGAAGGTCACAAGAATTCAAACAAATTTTCAAAAGACTTTCTGTGGAAGGTCACAAGAATTCAAACACAAATTCATAAGACTTTCTGTGGAAGGTCACAAGAATTCAAACACAAATTCAAAAGACTTTCTGTGGAAGGTCACAAGAATTCAAACACAAATTCAAAAGACTTTCTGTGGAAGGTCACCAGAATTCAAACAAATTTTCAAAAGACTTTCAGTGGAAGGTCACCAGAATTCAAACAAATTTTCAAAAGACTTTCAGTGGAAGGTCACAAGAATTCAAACAAATTTTCATAAGACTTTCTGTGGAAGGTCACAAGAATTCAAACAAATTCAAAAGACTTTCTGTGGAAGGTCACAAGAATTCAAACAAATTCAAAAGACTTTCTGTGGAAGGTCACAAGAATTCAATCACAAATTCTTGAAAAGACAGGCTGAAACCGGTTCTATTAACAGTGGAGTGTAGAGCTAGATATTCAGAAAATACTGATACAATGTTAGTGTGTGTAACACTAAAAGTTAGATAAAAAAAAAAAATTGTTCGATTAAAAAAAAAATTACGATTTAAAAAAAGAAAATTGTTCGATTAAAAAAAAATTGTTCGATTAAAAGAAAAATTGTTAGATTTAAAAAAAAAATTGTTCGATAAAAAAAAAAGGAAAAATGTTCCCTTAGTATTTTCATGCACTTTCCAGCAAAACCGACATTGATTCTTCCATCACGTTAATTAATTTTTCTTTATTTGCAGGTGAGTATTGCAGTAGATGACGTTGGTCAAGATGCACCTTTGACGTGAGTTCATTCAGGGAGGCATTGAATGCTTCCTATTGTCTGTGAAGTCCTTTTCTTCATTGACGCATTTTAAGTTTTGTATTGTGATTTTGAGATTATGAAGTCAAAGCGTTGTTGATGAAAACTTGTTTTTTATTTTAGTATAAATCTATATCGGTTGGTTAAGTGTAGGTAGTTCGTAAGGTAGTTGGTTGAATTGGTTGTCTTATATAGTTGTTTAAAAAATAGTTACAATTATTCTTTTATATAGATACGGCTCTGGTTTCAATAAGAGAAGTTTTAAACATATTTGTTTTTGTATTAATTGGGGTTTAATGTTTTTTAAAGGGATGGTGTTTGATAATGTTTATTTCCTGCGCAGTCTTATTTCAAAACAGCATTTTCAATGCATCGATCTATGTGCCGTTCAACTAAATTTTCTTCGCTTGTACATAGTTTTAACTTTAACCTTTTGTCTCTAATAGTGCATCTTTAATTAATTATTATTATTATTTATTATTATTATAATATTATTAAATTCTAAGCTACAACCCTAGTTGGAAAAGCAGGATGCTATAAGCCCAGGGGCCCCAACAGGGAAAATAGCCCAGTGAGGAAAGGAAATAAAGAAAAATAGAATATTTTAAGTATAGTAACAACATTAAGATAAGTATTTCCTATAAAAACTTTAACAAAACAAGAGGAAGAGAAACTAGATAGAAGTGTGCCCGAGTGTACCCTCAAGCAAGAGAACTCTAACCCAAAAAAGTGGAAGACCATGATACAGAGGCTATGGCACTACCCAAGACTAGAGAACAATGGTTAGATTTTAGAGTGTCCTTCTCCTAGAAGAGCTGCTTACCATAGCTGACGAGTCTCTTCTACCCTTGTCAAGAGGAAAGTAGCCACTGAATAATTACAGTTCAGTAGTTAACCCCTTCGGTGGAGAAGAATTGTTTGGCAATCTCAGTTTTGTCAGGTGTATGAAGACAGGAGAATCTGTAAAGAATAGGCCAGACTATTTGGTGTCTGTGTAGACAAAGGGAAAGAACCGTAACCAGAGAGAAGGGTCCAATGTAGTACTGTCTGGCCAGTCAAAGGGCCACATAACTCTCTAGCGGTAGTATCTATCTATCTATCTGTCTCTTTCTCTCTGACGCATGCGTAGTTAATTATCCAATAGGTTAATTTCTGTCATTGTACGGTTATACGCCAAAGACGACGTTGTCACATTTCGAATGCGGTGTTTCAAGTCGTGTGGGCGAAGGTGTCGTGGAAGCATGATCTTGAATATTCATTGATTGAAGGGATCAATGGTGCGACAAGACTTCGTTCATACCTTGTCTATATACGCTTGGATTAGACAATGGAATTACGAGAGAGAGAGAGAGAGAGAGAGAGAGAGAGAGAGAGAGAGAGAGAGCGAGCGAGCATATATAGGTTTATTAAAAGATTGTGCGGGAAATTCTTTTCAGTATGCTTAAGGTTTGCAATTGTTCGTGTAGAATAGTCATTTAGCAAGCATTTGTGAAGTGTCATGTTGGAAACTAAGCATATGATTTTGATTATCGAACACAAAACCTATTCTAAATTTAGGTAGAAAAATGTTAACAGCCGACTAATTTTCTTAGCTTATCAATCCATCGTCTTCTCTTACCACATTGCTTTGTTCGCAAATCTCTCTCTCTCTCTCTCTCTCTCTCTCTCTCTCTAATAAATGTATATATATATATTATATACATATATATATATATATATATATATATATATATAGTGTGTGTGTGTATATATCTGAATGTTTGTGTGAGAGAGTAAAGAAAAAGAACCACACACTTCCATTCCTAGGACAATAACCTAAACATTAGCGTACGAAAACAAAAAGTAAAAGAACCTCCGAAATTTCAATGGACCTCATGACTGAGGAAGCACGCATTAACAACTGGCTAGCGCCTGCTCAGCGAGAGTGGGCCCGCGGGCTACCATCACACCAGGTCTCTGCACCAGGTCACATAGGTTGGGTTATTTTTTTAACCACCTGGGCACCAGCTGTTACTGCTTCTCGTGTGTGCGTGTTATTGTAGAATTGGGGGTGGGGGTTAGGATTAATGAGCGGAATTAGCTAGGGTGCTGATTATTTGCATTTCTATTTTGGTATGTGATTATTATTATTATTATTATTCTTATTATTATTATTATTACTAGCCAAGCTACAACCCTTGTTGGAAAAGCAAGATGCTATAAGCCCAAGGGCTCCATTAGGGAAAAATATCCCAGTGAGGAAAGGAAATAAGGAAATAAATAAATGATGAGAATAAATTAACAATATATCATTCTAAAAACAGTAACAGCGTCAAAACAGATATGTCCTATATAAACTATTAACAACGTCAAAAACAGATATGTCATATATAAACAATAAAACGACCCATGTCAGCCTGGTCAACATAAAAACATTTGCTGCAACTTTGAACTTTTGAAGTTCTACTGATTCAATTATCCGATTTGGAAGATCATTCTTCTTTAAACACACTTTCCTTTTAACTAATACCTAAACTTGGATAAAACCTGTAAATGATAGTTCTAGTTATGATAATAACTATGATCAATTTTTTTTAATGAGTCGCATTTGCACCGAGTAACAGACTCGCAGGGGTGACCTTTTAGCTCGGAAAAGTTTCCTGCTATCTGATTGGTTAGAATGATATTGTCCAACAAATCAGCGATCAGGAAACTTTTCTGAGCTAAAAGGGCACCCCTGCGAATCGGTGCAAATCTGCCTCGCTAAAAAAAATTGACTATAGTGTACTCGAATCGTTAAAAATAATCTTAAATATTTAGATATGTACACAAATACATACAGTACACAGATTGAACCCTTTCCATCTCTTCCCCTTTTCTGGGAGATGAGAGAGAGAGAGAGAGAGAGAGAGAGGGAGAGAGGGAGGGAGGGAGGGAGGGAGGGAGGGAGAGAGGGAGGGAGAGAGAGAGAGAGTGAGTGGAGAGTGAGTGAGTGAGTGAGTGAGTGGAGTGAGTGAGTTCGAGAGAGACGCTTGCTCTTTATATTTCCCAAAGGGATATGATAGGAATTAGTTTCTTTCGGGTATGTCAATTTGTAACTGATGAAGGGCAATTTCTTTAACATTCTCAAAGAAATGAAAGAATTGGTAATAAATGATTTATGAAGCCTGAATAACAAAAAGACAAAGAATACTTGAACATACATTCTATGAAAAGATTCAGTAAACTTGAAAATGTTTCCATCAAAACACTTATTTGATGATTATAAACAATGAGAATTACTCATTTCGTACCAAGAAACATCAATAAATTTTTTTATTGATTTATAGATTTAAAGATGTATAATTAGGTTTCATTGTATCTATACTCTCTCTCTCTCTCTCTCTCTCTCTCCTCTCTCTCTCTCTCTCTCTCTCTCTCTCTCTCTCATCAGTTAACAATTGTACTTCATTTACGTGTGTGCCATAAGCCCAAGTAATATTCCGTAAATAGGGTTACATCTCTCTCTCTCTCTCTCTCTCTCTCTCTCTCTCTCTCTCTCTCTCTCTCTCGTAAACGAATATTTTTAGTAACAATAAGTGTCAACTGTGCGTCGTAAGATAGGATCTAAAATGCGTAAAGTAGCTGCTCTTTAACCACAACAAAAGAGATGATTCTTCTTGCCGTATCTGAATATGAACGTGTTGAGAGAGAGAGAGAGAGAGAGAGAGAGAGAGAGAGAGAGAGAGAGAGAATGTCATGTATATATTACAACAACAAATGCTACCGTTTCTAGTCCAATGCAGGACAAAAACCTCAGACATGTCAGTTCATAACTTGACCAGTTTTCATAACGCTGGCCAGTGCAGTTTGTTGATGGAGGGAGATTTTAGTTTTAGATCGGTCACATCAAACCAACCTAGTATGGGTGGCCCTGACTTGTACAATCTTGCTGATCCTGGGTACATGCAAACCTTTTCACCACGGTATGGTATCCCCAATCAGAAAGGGATATATATTCTTAAAGTATTTTTATAAAGGATTTTAATTCGCTCACCCCCAGGTAAGATACAAAACTAACAAGCGATTGATTTCAATAAGAATGGAATAAATCTAATCAAACAACTTTACGTGGATCCAGAAGGAATAAATTAATCAAACAAACTTGGTGTTGGATCCAGAAGGAATAATTTTAATCAAACAAACTTAACGTTGGATCCAGAATGGAATAAATTTAATGAAACAAACTTGACGTTGGATCCAGAATGGAATAAATTTAATGAAACAAACTTAACGTTGGATCCAGAATGGAATAAATTTAATGAAACAAACTTGACGTTGGATCCAAAATGGAATAAATTTAATGAAACAACTTGACGTTGGATCCAAAATGGAATAAATTTAATGAAACAAACTTGACGTTGGATCAAAATGGAATAAATTTAATGAAACAAACTTAACGTTGGATCCAGAATGGAATAAATTTAATGAAACAAACTTGACGTTGGATCCAGAATGGAATAAATTTAATGAAACAACTTGGTGTTGGATCCAGAAAGGAATAATTTTAATCAAACAAACTTAACGTGGATCCAGAATGGAATAAATTTAATGAAACAAACTTGACGTTGGATCCAGAATGGAATAAATTTAATGAAACAAACTTGACGTTGGATCCAGAATGGAATAAATTTAATGAAACAAACTTAACGTTGGATCCAGAATGGAATAAATTTAATCAATTTGACGTTGGATCCAGAATGGAATAAATTTAATGAAACAAACTTGACGTTGGATCCAGAATGGAATAAATTTAATGAAACAAACTTAACGTTGGATCCAGAATGGAATAAATTTAATCAATTTGACGTTGGATCCAGAATGGAATAAATTTAATGAAACAAACTTGACGTTGGATCCTAAATGGAATAAATTTAATGAAACAAACTTGACGTTGGATCCAAAATGGAATAAATTTAATGAAACAAACGATGTTGGATCCAGAATGGAATAAATTTAATGAAACAAACTTAACGTTGGATCCTAAATGGAATAAA
>NC_090755.1:80261960-80264157 GCF_036898095.1 Palaemon carinicauda
AACGCCAGACTGGGGTCAAATTCCCGTTCAAACTTGTTAGTTCCTTTTGCCTCTGCAACCTCACCATCCTTGAGCCAAGGATGCGGGAAATGGGGGAGCCTATAAGTCTATTTGCGGAGTTATCAGCAGCCATTGCCTGGACCTCCTTTTTCCTAACCTGGGTGGAGAGGGGGCTTGGGCGCTGATCATATGTATATAAGGCCAGTCTCTAGGGCGTTGTCCCTTGCCTCTGTAGACTTTAAACCTTTATGTATGTACTCGTAGGTTAGTGACACTTTTTATCGGGCGTGTAACATCGCTGCTATTATGTAGATACTTATTGTTTTTGTTGATTCTTACATATTTGTTTATTTATTGTCTAATTCATGTTTTCAATTTTGTTTTCGAATGTGGATATTGTTTTATAGAAGTTTGTTTGTAAATAAAAAGGTTTATAGGTTTTATAGGATATTTTGGTATTTATAAGAAAACCATAGTGATGACGATGATAACGTTAATAGTAACAATCAACATATAGAATGTCTAAATCTCCAGTCGCACTGTAGACACTAATACAAAGTCTACACACATACACACACACACACACACACAGAGAGAGAGAGAGAGAGAGAGAGAGAGAGAGAGAGAGAGAGAGAGAGAGAGAGAGAGAGAGGCTAAAACTGGTCGGGTTATCCTAACCAGACGTACTTGATGGGCAGTGCCCCTCCCCTTTTATGGTTCGCCCTTCGTTGTCTCGTAAATGAGGTGTCGTCTGTTTGTCTGTTCGAGGGAGAAACTGGGTAAGAAGTAGTGTTGCCAGGTATGGAGATTTATCCCTAGATTTGGGAATTTTTGGGGTCTGATGGGGATATTAGGTACAAATTTCTATGATGAGGAACAAAGATGAGTAAACCTTTCTATTGCTGCAATTAATTTGCTTGCATTTATGTGAAGTATAGTGAGTAATTTCTATATTAGTAAAGCCTACAGGATCAGAAGAAGGTATAAGTGTGATAATGGGGATTTTTGGGTTGTTTTGGGGAATTTTAGACTAACACATCTGGCAACACTGATAAGAAGGATCGGTATGGGAGAAGGGATAAGGATGGGTATGGTAAATGGTCAAGGATGAAGAGTAGACAGTGGTTGGGGAGGAGCTACGAGGATAGAAAGATGGTTGAAGGAATGGATAATTTATAACTGAAGAAAGGCGGAGTAGATGAATAAAATGGAAGAATTTAATTCGAAGTGAGAACGAAAACGCTTCTCTATGAATACAGTAAGAACTTTGTGAAGACAAGGTTGTAAGAACTTTGTGAAGACAAGGTTGTAAGAACTTTGTGAAGACAAAGTTGTAAGAATTTTGTGAAGACAAAGTTGTAAGAATTTTGTGAAGACAAAGTTGTAAGAATTTTGTGAAGACAAAGTTGTAAGAACTTTGTGAAGACAAAGTTGTAAGAATTTTGTGAAGACAAAGTTGTAAGAACTTTGTGAAGACAAAGTTGTAAGAATTTTGTGAAGACAAAATTGTAAGAACTTTGTGAAGACAAAGTTGTAAGAATTTTGTGAAGACAAAGTTGTAAGAATTTTGTGAAGACAAAGTTGTAAGAATTTTGTGAAGACAAAGTTGTAAGAATTTTGTGAAGACAAAGTTGTAAGAATTTTGTGAAGACAAAGTTGTAAGAATTTTGTGAAGACAAAGTTGTAAGAATTTTGTGAAGACAAAGTTGCAGGATATATTTAGACCGGGAAGAAGACAGGAGGAAAAGGGAAGTTAAATTTTTTGAATGGTTTCATCCCCCGTTGGATCTTGCTTGCCTCCAAGCATTGGATGAAGGTTACCTCGTCGAGGTCCTTCCCCTTATGAGGGTATACAATTCTTATAACGGAGGTAGAACCTCATGTCAATATAACTTCTCTTTATCTCTCAACCCCTTCTGCAATCCGCAACGGTCGTCTCAAGGTCTATAGGGGTAAAGACCTTGGGTGGGCTATCAACTAAGGTTGTAGGTTGCCCAGGGCACCAGCCGCCCGTTGAGATACTACCGCTGGAGAGTTATGGAGTCCTTTGACTGGCCAGACAGTACTACATTGGATCCTTCGCTCTGGTTACGGTTCTTTCCCTTTGCATACACACCGAATAGTCTGGCCTATTCTTTACAGATTCTCCTCTGTCCTCATACACTTGACAACACTGAGATTACTTAACAATTCTTCT
>NC_090755.1:80264657-80267157 GCF_036898095.1 Palaemon carinicauda
CACACACATATATATATACACACACTCACATATATATATACACACTCACACACATATATATACACACACTCACACACACATATATATATACACACACTCACACACACATATATATATACACACACTCACACACACATATATATATACACACACTCACACACACATATATATATACACACTCACACACACATATATATATACACACACACACACACACACACACATATATATATATATATATATATATATATATATATATATATATATATATATTATCAAATATATACACACAAGTACATACATTGTATAAATTATAATATACATATATATAATATATATATAATATATAATACATATATATATATAATATATAATACATATATATATATAATATATATAATATATATATATATATATATATAATCAATATATGTATATAATATATTTATATATAATATATATATAATTAATATATGTATATAATATATATATATATATATATATATATATATATATATTATATATATAATTAATATATGTATATAATATATATATATAATATATATATATATATATATATATATATATATATATATATATATATTTCTCGAAAAAATAAAACTTGTTAGATTGTAACAATCTGCCGTTACATGAAAATCTACAGAGGACCACAATACCGGGTCAAAATACCAGTGAAAATTATTTAAAATTCCAATCAACGGCAAAAACTGTTTGCCCTTGGTGAGGCCAAATATTTACACCTAAAAGGCTACGATAAAACTAGGGTGCCACTTATGTTAATCTGTAACATTCTAAATTTCGCAACCAGTAGGCCTATAAAACGCCTAGTTCTTAATACAGGCCTATGGGATGCCCAGGCCTAGGTCAGTAGATTGTTGCTAGATACATTACAATTAACTCTGCCCTACGTGAAAGTTGATCCGATGCGGTGAAGGCCTACGACAGGTGATTGAAAGTAGCGAGTAGGCCTAGATGATCAGACAAAAATCTACTGTAACCCTTATACATAATGCTATATAGTATAGACCATACAATTTATATATGCTATGATTTTCTAAGTAATGAAATAAACCAAATTGCAAATTATTATAAATATAAATTATCATTATTATTATTATTATTATTATTATTATTACTATCGAAGCTACAAACCTAATTGGAAAAGCAGGATGCTATCAGCCCAAGGGCTACAACAGGGAAAAAAATAGCTCTGTTAGGAAAAAAAACACTAAAAAAGAAATGAAAAATTACCAAGAAATAAATATTTCAAGAAAAGTACCATTAACACATCTTTCATATATAAACTATATAGAGACTTATGTCAGCCCATTCAACATTAAACACATTTGCTGCAAGTTAGAACTTCTGAAGTTCTACAGATTCAATTACCCGATTAGGAAGATCATTCCATAATCTTGCCACAGCTGGAATAAAACTTCTAGAATATTGTGTAGTACTGAACCTCACAATGGAGACAGGAACCAGGAATTATCACGCTAGTTTAATGGTAATGTGACGGGCCAAGAGAAGGTTGTGACCCAAAGGCAGGTTGAAAGCAACTGAGTAATTTATTATAGAACACTCCTTTATATACAAAACCTCAAGGCAACAGGAAATTTCATGTTCGAAAAAACAGACAATGTTACAGAGGGGAAAACGCAGACATGTTTATTCTGGTTCTTTTTAGTGCGAGGGAAGAGCGAAGATACAAGCATAACATATACAAAATTAATTATGTACGATCGTGTGACACACGGTTGGTACAGTAATATTTCAGGAATTCTTAGCCGTAATTATCATTACTATTTAAAAAAAGAGATTAACCAGTCCAATGAGTCAAGCTCGACTCTTGAAGAACTGGCCTCCAGCAGTACTAAACAGTCTGTGAACTTTGTTGCCAAATAAAAGCCAGGTAAAAAATTATATCTTTATTCGCGGGGATTCTGTAAATTAAGGAATACATCATCATCAAGAGAGAGAGAGAGAGAGAGAGAGGAGAGAGAGAGAGAGAGAGAGAGAGAGAGAGAGAGCCCTAAGCTGATGGGAATGGAATAGAAGCCAAACTGTATATATTCAGACGAAGATCAAAGAGCACCAGCGAAGGAATTCGCAGAGACGCCACTCGAAGTATCCCGGAAACCAACGACAAAAACGAGCACCCTTTGTCACCTTTGTGGCTCAAAATCTCAGTTGATCCCCGAAAGCCTTAAAGAAAACACACTCCTTGTCTGTAGAGAAATACTCCACATAGAGATCATTCCTTTCTTCTTCTTGGTCGAGGTCATTCCTTTCTTCTTCTTGATAGGTTTTCTTAGGACTACTACTACTACTACTACTACTACTACTTGCTAAGCTACAACCCTAGTTAGAAAAGCAGGATGCTATAAGCCCAGGGGGCCCCAACAGGAAAAATAGCTCAGTGAGGACAGGAAAAAAGGAGGAAAAATGAAATATCTTAAGAATAGCAACAACATTAAAA
>NC_090755.1:80277157-80282157 GCF_036898095.1 Palaemon carinicauda
ATATATATATATATATATATTACACACACATACATACACAAATAAATACATATACATATACTGTATATATACATATACATACATATATATATATATACATACATATATATATAAATATACATATATACGTATACAGTATATACATATACACACATACATATATACGTATACAGTATATACATATATATACACATACATATATACACAGGGACACACACAACCACAAGCGCGGCCCTCCCACACCATAATCGATTTCTATCGCCTGCACATCTGCTCTTCCCTTTCAAGAAATGAATTTTGCTTTCATCGCCTTCGGAAAAGTCTGCAGGCAACGGCCTCAGGATATTAGGGTAAATAAACAGGATACACGGGGCTGGTTGGTGTGGCGTTCTTTATAGGTATATAAAAAAACACTTTCGTCAGAGAATACCAAATTTTATATACTCTTTTATATGTATATTAACAGATAAATAGATGTATTTATATATATATATATATATATATATATATATATATATATATTATATATTGTATATATATATTATATATTGTATATATATATTTATTATATATAATATATATATATATATATATATATATATATATATATATATATATATATATATATATATATATATAGTATCTAATAAACCAGCAGTTGAAATACAGGGAGAATAAAACTGAATTCTGACAACCTTAAAATATGTGTGAGAGAGAGAGAGGAGAGAGAGAGAGAGAGAGAGAGAGAGAGAGAGAGAGGAGAGAGAGAGAGAGAGAGGAGAGGGGCTCCATGTCTACGGATATTACAAATTTGAACTTTTCTCATGTTCAATAAATGAAAAGGATTTATCCTACACAACAAGGGGATCCTCAGACGGGTTCCTATTAACTGACCAACAACCCGAGTGTGACGGACCGAGAGAAGGTTGTAACTCAAAGACAGGTTGAAAGCAACTGAGTAAGTTTATTGTAGAACACTCTCCTTTATATACAAAATCTCAAAGCAACAAGAATTTTCATGTTCAAAAATCGACACTGTTACAGAGGAGAAAAGCAGACATGTTTATTCTGGTTCTTTTTAGTGCGAGGGTAGAGTGAAGATACAAGCATAATATATACACAAAATGAACTATGTACGATCATGTGACACGGTTGGTACACGAGCTACAATGGCGTCGTCATAAAGCAACGAAAGCTTTGTGCCTTCTCAATACGCTGACACTACTAAATTTGAGGAAATTTCCACCGCCATGTCCAGAAGTCATGATACTTTTAGAAAGGTTAATACGTTCACTATACAAAATCAAAATGTTCATATAGTACATCTATTTCTCTGTACAATGACTTTGGACATAGTTTACGTCAAGAACATGTGCGTACATGTTTTGTTAAAGTTTTTATATTTTATATAGGAAATATTTATTTCAATGTTTTTACTGTTCTTAGAATATTTTATTTTTCCTTGTTTCCCCTTCCTCACTGGGCTATTTTCCCTGTTGGAGCCCCTGGGCTTATAGCATCCTGCTTTTCCAACTAGGGTTGTAGCTTAGCATTTAATAATAATAATAATAATAATAGTAATAAAATGATAACTTTAAACTTCGTGTACCAAATGCAATGCGTCATGCTCAACAAATTACAAAACGTTATCTATCTTTGCTCCTTGTGAAGCAAATTCCTAAGTTGGAAAGACCGAGTCATACCTAAAAAAATTCGTGATTGAGCGGGATATCCTTCCATCAACCTACCAAAGAATTTAACAGCAATCCCTTTCACTAAACACTTCAAGAATAACAATAAATTGCTTTTCCCTGCTAACGTTCGACAGCAGTTAAGAGTAATTTCCATGATTCAACAGGGATATGAAGCCGATTGATGTGTAGGATAGCTACTTGGATAAATGATTTTGGGCCATAAGACCAGGAATTAGGGCCTGAGATGCCATTTGCTTCCCGATTTCACCGAGGAAAACCTTGAATTTAAAGCAAAATATATAAGCTAGGAGGCTGAACAAAAAGGCGGAAGTAAGGAAGCAGGAACCTATAGCAGAAGGCTGAAAGGCGAGAACAGCTGGGAGCCAGAGGGGGATGCCAAAATTGCAGCCAGCATATTTGATTTGTAGACTTGGACTATACAGCCCGGTGCTATGGCTTGCGAGACCAATCAGCATCTAAGTGCATCTAGACCTCTAGGGTAAAACCCTAGTTACACTAGGAGGTAAATCTAGAGTGGAACCCTTATTGTTACACTGATAAATCTAAAGTGGAACCCCTATTGTTACACTAGGAGGTGAAAAGTTAGAAGAGATTGGACAGCAAGGTTGAGAAACTATTGATAAGAAGAATGTATAGCAAGTGCAGCTAGTGGTCGAATGAACGTTGAAATAAAGTTAAACAATGCCTACTGTGCACCACGTGAGCTGCCGTTTGACAGCAATACCACCCCTACTGGGATTGTCCAACTAGTGGAGCATACAGACCATCCTCGCACTCCATTCCATTATTATTACTTGCTAAGCTACAACCCTAGTTGGAAAAGCGGGATGCTATAAGCCCAGGGGCTCCAACAGGGAAGAGAAGAGACAGGGAAAAATAAAATATTAAGAACAGTAATTATATCAAAATAAATATTTCCTATATAAACTATAAAAAAAATAAGAGGAATAGAAATAAGATTGAATAGTGTGCCTGAGAGTACCCTCGGGCAAGAGAACTTTTACCCAAGACAATGGAAGACCATGGTATAGAGGCTATGGCACTACCCATGACTAGAGAACAATGGGTTGATTTTGGAATCCAGAGCTAAAGAGTCTTCTACCCTTACCAAGAGGAAAGTGGCCACTGAATAATTAGTGTAGTAGTTATCCCCTTGCGAGAAGAATTGTTTGGTAATCTCAGTGTTGTCAGGAGTATGAGGATAGAGGAGAATACATAAAGAATAAGCTAGGGAAAGGGAAAATGAACCGTAACTAGAAAGGATCCAATGTAGTATTGTCTGCCCAGTCAAAGGACCCCATAACTCTCTAGTCTGGCGATGGTATCTCAATATTTTCGTTAATCTGCCAATACATGGTGCTACCTACGACCGAAGTAGAGAGTTCTCCTTGGCCACCGAGATTAGTTTAGCACACTACTTTTAATACACTAATGCTAAAAGGAAGCTGGATAAGATTTGTCCAGGGTCCCTGCAAACAGATACTAATTTAGATAGTCCGTTTGATCAGAGTTTTTAATTTGTTTTATCAATATTAAGATATTTATGTTGTTCTATACGAGTAAAAGACATCCAGACCTAACTATCGATGTTTAAAATCGCTCAAAATTATGGTATTTTTTCCCGATGATGGTAATCAAGAGTAGGATGATCAACAATGATACTTCTGCTTAACCACCATCTGAAATTTTCCATGAGCTATTGCGAGCTGAGCTCTTTGAAAAGCGCCGGTGATCTCATCTCAGAGAGCTATGATGGCGACCCACGATCCAGTACAGTAAGTGGTTTGCTCCTTTTAGTAATAAATCAATAAGTGCTACCCTATGGCCCTACGCTCTCGTTACTGATTTATTTACTTCAGTTTCTTCTTTGTTGTCACGAATTTTCATGCTTTATTATTTATCAATACTATCCCCAGTAATTATTAAATTTCGTAGTAGTTTTCTTTCCACAACTTATAAAATGATTACCATTCCACAAAGAGGACTGCCAAGCGATATAGTCTATTTAAAGTAATATTACTAACAATATATAATATAATTAATTATTTTTCTAAATACACAACTGTATAAAAGACCGCAATCGAACGAAAACAAATGCTTGCGTGAGCAGACCACTGCATGATCCGCTGTATTGGCCCAACAGGGGAAGCATGACCAAAAGAAAAGCTTTAGAATGGGTTTACATCTAATTTAAACAACAAAACACTCAGTAACCTTTTGGGGGTAGAATATTCACGAACAGTAATAACAACACCTGCTTATTATAATTGCGACATGAGCCCAGTGATAACAATGAAGAGAATAGTAATGAGAGAGAGAGAGAGAGAGAGAGAGAGAGAGAGAGAGAGAGAGAGAGAGAGAGAGAGAGAGAGAGAGACAGAGACAGAAAGAAAGAGAAAGAAAGAGAGAGAGAGAGAGAGAGAGAGACAGAGACAGAGAAAGAAAGAGAGAGAGAGAGAGAGAGAGAGAGAGAGAGAGAGAGAGAGAGAGAGAGATACACTGCCAGTCCTTTCCCGAAGTATATCTAAATTTACCCTTAATTTTATGTTACCCTAAGAGGGGAAAGGAGAAATAAATGTGAGGCTAAGCATTAACGACACTGTTTGAAAGGTCCCTTTTATAAAGGTCGCAGCGTTTGAGTTGTCTGGGGGTGACAAGATGGAAAAAATGCGGGGGTGAAAGATGTATACCACATTTTCACACCTTTTACTTGTGATGATACCTCAACGTGGTGAAAAGTTAACGTACCACCATGATCAGGAAAGCTGTACTATAGTCAATTTCTTTAAGCGATGCAGATTTGCACCGTCTCGCAACTGTGCCCTTTTAGCTCAGAAGAGTTTCTTGATCGCTGATTGGTTAGAATTATCTTGACCAACCAATCAGCGACCAGGAAACTTTTCCGAGCTAAAGGGCCCCGCTGAGAGTCGGTGCAAATATGCCTCGCTAAAAGAAATTTACTATAGGTTAGTTTACAGGGAGAAATCAGACTAAAATAGCCACCATCACCAATCCGCATTGGCCAGGGGTGATGAAAAATGGCCAAACCAAAGATATGAATTGACATGTCAGAGGCCTTTATTCTGAAGGGGACTAGAAACTGTTGCATTTCTTGGTGTATATATAGTCATTTGTTGATGTACATTATATAGAGTGAACTTCTGCTTTGAAAGAGTTTCCTCGTGAACCACTATAACTTATAAACAATCATCGAGTGCATAAACCTATTGAAATGTGACAAAAATGTCGTTAGCTTCCCGGCCATGTTTCAACAGAAAAGAATGA
>NC_090755.1:80289657-80392157 GCF_036898095.1 Palaemon carinicauda
GAGAGAGAGAGAGAGAGAGAGAGAGATTTAAACATATTTCAAGTCAAACATTATTCGGTGACCAGAAAAAATACCTAAATAAATGACACTTTTTTTTTTTACTTACATACAAAAGTCTCGCCAAACAAAATGTTATCTAAAAATCCATAAAATATAGTTTCTAAAAATGTGACTCCTCGGCCCAAACTAATGACTAAAGTTTACTTATCTGAAACTGTGCAACTTACGCTTACTTGGCTATTTTTTTCGCAGATGGAAATCTAACATAATTAAACTGTACGCAATTTGAAACATTTCAATAATAGTTATAAATACGACGGTTGTTCTCAACACATGTGTCTTGACAGTTCAACTTTACTCAGAGTATCGTACGGCAGCCACTTGCAGCAAAAAAACTGTTGCCGGGATTTTGAGTAAACATTGCATGCAATCTGATACCCTGTATGCAATAAATGTATTTAAAAGCCACATCGATATATAATTGAAAGGATATGATTATAAAATATTGAATATTTAAACAAATCTCAAAATGCTAATGTAAATGAATTAGTTTCTTGTCGGCACATTGTTCAGTTCTATTTTCGAACAAAACCAGACAGTCTGCAAGCACACGTACCACATACCGGTTGCAAGTCATATATATCACCCATGTTTAGGTGAATTATTTCAGTGGATTAAAGCTAAATATTTCTCTTGAGATTAAGATTAAGAACTGCAATTTAAATTAGTCCTAAAAAATTACTATATGAACATAGAACTAATTTCAAGGAAGTGAAATATCACAGCCGGCAATGAAATTCGATTTCGCCCACAATTTTCAAGGGAATACTTACGGATACAGACTGCAGCCAAGAGTCTAGCAGACTCATCCGGGGGGTCGCAGTCGGGGAAGAAGGGCTTCATGATGTAGACGCTGAAGGTGAGAGCCACGATGGTTTGCGAGCACGGCCTCACGATGAGGCACTCCACCCACAATCTCATGAAGGCGAGGAAGGGGCCGAAGGTAACCATGATGTAGGCGTAGTCGGCGCCCGTCTTTTGGATCATACATCCGAGTTCGGCGTAGCAGTAAGCACCGACCATGGAGAAAAGGCCGCTGACGACCCATACGATTAAAGACATGCCAACACTGCCCGTGTCTCTCAAGACTCCCGTCGGGGAGATGAAAATACCAGATCCTATGATAGACCCCACGATGACGGTGATGCCGTTCAGCAGGGTCATCTTGGGCTTAAGCCCCACCACCTCGTTGTCATCCTTGACCTCCTCGGCTTCCTTCGTGGGGACCTCTTTGTATTCTGGCTTAGCCTCAGTCATGATGACGACTGGAGACGAGTGACCTGACCGAACACGACGAAGGCTACTCACAGACTGAGGCTGAACAGACTCTCCTCGCGCTCGCTTCGCAGCTAGACGAGGCACTCGCCAGGGTTGCCAGGTTGGCCTTTTTCAGGCCAAAAACCTCAAATTTGGCCTTTGCAAAATTGGTTGGCCTTTAGCAATATCATGAACAAAGGGTGCCCTTAAATGCTATATTTTTGGCCTTTTTTTACCAATGAGTTGGCCTTTTAAAGCTGTAGTTGATTAGAAATTGGCCTTTTCTCATTTGGAAAATCTGGCAACACTGGCACTCGCTACAAAGCCCCCCTACCCCCCCCACCCCCCTGTACATCCACAATGTTACCGGCCCGGGAGCCGTCCACCAAACACCTTCCCCATTCCCCTAACCAAGGGATGCCTCTCAACCTTTCCCCCCTTCACCAAAATCCCCAACCCAGGGGATTCCTCACCTCCCCTTTCCACTTTCCCCTACCCCGCAACTTATGGGATCCGCCCCACCAAAGACATAGCTGTTGTGAATCCCTCCCCCATACTGTAACACAAGTCCCAATTGCCCGCTCTCCAACTCTTTCCCTCACTTTCTCTCTCGCAGATTAAAAGAGAAAAGAGGTCACGTGTATCACGGAAAGCGTGCTGGATTATACTATTACCTTTACATGATGGTAATATATTGATTATCGTGATTGTCACAACCGGTATTCGACAAAACAAGACTGCTGCGATTCCATATATTTTAATTTTAATGAAGATGGAAAAAAAAACTAAACCGTAAGCCCACAACCAAAACTGCATTAATTATTACAACAATCCCCTTTAATAAAAAAATAACAAGGTAACTTAGGGTGTCTTTAATTTTGTAACGGACTCGGCAAAGAAATATTTCACAATATAGATCGCGACCAAAAAGTAATGTTAAAAGTTCCAGTAGAAAATAAAGTAATATTTACTGGAAAATTATAACAGCTTTGACAAAGCAAAGGGAAATAAAATTTTCTTCACTATCCGAAGATACCAAATGATGTGATTTATAAAAATAAGACATGAAATTAATGTTTTCCTGATCACAAAAACTTTATATAATAACTGCAATTTTAAACAATAATAACCAAACCTATGAGAATAACAGAGCTAACATCATAGGTGAAATCCACAGCATGGGTTTTAATAACTGATCCAAAGTATATAAATTAAAATAATTTACAGTACAGTGCATTGCAAACTGTCTACGGGATATACACACCGCATTTAACTAACGCAATATCTCAAACCGTTCTTATCTTTCTTCTTATTATTATTATTATTACTAGCCAAGCTACAACCCTAGTTGGAAAAGCAAGATGCTATAAGCCCAAGGGCTCCAACAGGGAAAAATAGCCCAGTGAGGAAAGGAAATAAGGAAATAAATAAATGATGAGAATAAATTAACAATATATCATTCTAAAAACAGTAACAGCGTCAAAACAGATATGTCCTATATAAACTATTAACGACGTCCAAAACAGATATGTCATATATAAACAATACTTAAATTATTATTGAAAAAATCACCTACATATAAGCTATGCACATCACGCAGTTTTCTTTCAAAACAAAACTAAATCTATTATCACAAAAACAAATAGCTAAATCAAAATATAAAGTTTAATTATTCTTGAGTAGTGCCCTAGCCTTTGTACCATGTCTCCCACAGTCTTGGGGTGGATTTCTCTTGCTTGAGGGTACACGCGGGCACTTTTCTGTCTTATTTCTCTTCATCTTGTTATTTTGAAGTTTCTATATTTCATATATGAAAGATTTATTTTAACGTTACTGTTCTTGAATTATTCTATCTTAATTGTTCATCAAGTCTCTTTTAGCTTATTTATTTCCTTATTTCCTTTCCTCACTGGGCTACTTTCGCTGTTGGAGCCCTTGGGATTATAGCATCTTGCTTTTCCAACTAGGTCTGTAGCTTAGCAAGCAATAATAATTCTCTTGTATCATATCATGCTTATTAAATGAATGCGCTGATCTCTTGAAAACATTATCCTGGCCTTTAGTCCTAACACTATTATTATTATTATTATTATTATTATTATTATTATTGTTATCATTATTATTATTAGCCAAGCTACAACTCTAGTTGGAAAAGCAAGATGCTATAAGCCCAAAGGCTCCAACAGGGAAAAAAAACCCAGTCAGGAAAGGAAAGAAACAAACAAGAGAAACAACGAACTACCAAAATAAATATTCCAAAAACTAACATCAAAACCGATCTTTCACATATAGACAATAAAAATACTCATGTCAGCCTGTTCAACATAAAAACATTTTCTGCAATTTTAAACTTTTGAAGTTCTACCAATTCAACTACCCGATTAGGGAGACCGATCATTCCACAACTTGGTCACAGCTGGAATAAAACTTGGAGAAGACTGTGTATTCTTGAGCCTTATGATGAAGAAGGCCTGACTATTAGAATGATCTATCTTATAAAACAGATTGCCATTATTATTACACACGGGCGTGAACATACACAGTACATGAACTTGCAAACTTAATTATCTTTTACAGTACGTACCACAGGATTATAAGTTATTGCAAGGATTGGAGGAATAATTAGTTCTACCGGGTTTCAATATAGGAGTCTAGAAGCTCTTCAAGGTAACACTCATATATTAAAACTATATTAAAACAGTAAAATAAACTCAAGGCTTTTTTATTAGAGGCAATGGTTCTTGAGTGCATTTTGATAATTTCAGCAGGATTTTTAAAAAACTTCATACCCACATAACGCAACAGACTATAACCTAATAAGCAAAGGCAAACTTACCATAACGAATGAAATGTAGAACTACCAGACCTATAAGAATAAACGACTGAATGCATAAACACCATAGGCCTATAAGAACTCTTCCTTTAACATGGAGAGTAAGAACCGATAAGATAAAGAGTAAATCTGGGCTGATAAAACTATGACTCGTCTGTTTGGGTAGGTATTCACGGTACAATTCTCGACTTTTAAGTTCATAGATGACAACGGGTCCCTGGGTTGTAGACTTTCAAGTTCATAGATGACAACGGTCTCTGGGTTGTAGACTTTTAAGTTCATAGATGACAACGGTCTCTGGGTTGTAGACTTTTAAGTTCATAGATGACAACGGTCTCTGGGTTGTAGACTTTTAAGTTCATAGATGACAACGGGTCTCTGGGTTGTAGACTTTTAAGTTCATAGATGACAACGGGTCTCTGGGTTGTAGACTTAAGTTCATAGATGACAACGGGTCTCTGGGTTGTAGCCCCATTTGGAATACTGAAAAGTGGGGGAGGGAGGCATGGGGATATTGACCTCTAGGTAGGGTTAGGTTAGGTTGGACGTAATGGGGGGGAGGGGAGCATGGAGATGTTGACCCTCGGTGACCTCTACGCGGTGACCTCTACGTTAGGTTAGGCTACCTTGGACTTAATGGGGATAAGGAATTGAGATATCAACTACCACTGACTTAATGGGGGGAAGGCACGGAGATATTGACCATCAGGGAGTTCTACGTTGGGCCAAGCTAGGTTAGCTTGGGCTAAATTGGGTCAAGTTCTGGAGAATGATCTAGGCTATGCAACTTCACAAGAATCTTAAACTAATTGACAGTTGAGAATTATCGCTTCCAACAAAGCTTGCAACTTCCTTGACAACAAGGTTAAGATCAGTACATTTTCTGCAGTTTCTTACTAATCTGAATAAAGAAAGGACAAGCAAGCAATCAAGTTATCACGAAAGTTGCTTCCAAGCATAATGGGGCTAGCTTTTATGACCAACACTATTTAAAGGAATGCACCCTTCACTTTGGAATATGAAACTTCTTGCAGGAGACGTGGATCTTACCTAACAAGAGGTAAAGATGAAATAAATATTATATGACTGTATACGAAAACTGACGTTGAATGAAGACTAATGTATTCTACAAATTATAACCATCATCGAATCTTCGACAAAACGACAATTTTACATATACGAGACAATCGCTATTGTAAGTTTATGCCGGTCTTGTGATGACGCTGACTATTAATCGCGAAAACAAGGAATTCATATAACCAGGATGAGAACGGATAGTTGGCGATTGATTTTCGGAATGCTTTCGTGAAATTCACGCTCTATCCGTGATTACATTAATAGGTCTGACTTATATTGTCATAAGTTAAATCTTACAGACACCAGTGAAATGTTCATCTCTTTTTCTGTTTTATACAAAATCTCATAAATCCTTGTCCCACTTTAACATGGCCTATCTTCCTGATCACAAAACTTTCCTTCAAATTCAATTGAAGAAAGAAAACACTAAAATTTCCTAAATAAACTTCTCCAGCCTTTGACGTGGTATCACAATACAGTTGTATAAACTATTTTAGTTTAGCAAAAGGTCTATTTAGTGACCCAACCCTTTCCTCTATCCTTAACCTCGTAATACTAAAGTTCTGGAGCTATGCGACCCCGTTTCCCCAAGATTCTTTTAACAACCTTGGGTTTTAGGTTATAGGTATATTCCTCTTGGATAAAGCCAGGCACATTTCCCTTCTAAGTCGTGTTTTATTTGAACATATATCAGGTGTAAAAATAACAGCAGAGTATGAAAAGACAAAAATGATCTATGATAAGTGTAATTCAATCATGATTGCAGGTATAAAATTCCAAAAAAATTTATTTACATTTCAAAGACATTTATCTGCCTTTTACCCTCCACGTTAAAAGAAATATCGCATAAAAAATGTATGCATAAAATTCAGCAAACCATAACTAGTTACGGCTTTATAAATATTCTTTCTAAAAAGACAGTTCTGAAAATATTTGCAGATAAAAAGACATGAAAAACTAATTTGCACAAAGAGCTTATTTCTAAAAAAATGTTTGCCTAGTCTTAGTCGGCAGTCCATGAAATTAATCAAAAGATACAAAAAAAAAAGTAATGTTCGTTACTATTACGTTACGCAAGGCAACAGTAAACATTTATACATCAATGGCTTGTGATCAAGCAGTGCCTTGTCATCAATTAAAAACACGAAACGCTTTTTCAGTCAACGAAGTATGAATCGTTCAGAATTTGCGCAACGAGAATTACTGAGTTGGAAGGACAGATTGGTAAAGTTTCTAACGACTCAGCGAATTCTAGCCAGGCTATTGACCCAAAAAATAGTCTTTCAAAGAAAACTGATAATCTAGCAGTTTCCAATGAAGTAGGATAAGAATAAACATTAACTATAGCTGAAACATACTCACTTTTTCATGTTCGGAGAGATGGGAGGGCAAGGGGGGGGGGGAAGGACAAGAGTTGCGAATTTCGTTCTCAAGGCTTATGCTCATCTCGAAATTGCTAAACTGGCCATTTTAACACAGTTTGAATATATTGAAATAAATTTTACACACCAAAAGAAAGTATTAATAATAGCTTTTAAAGACTGAGAAACGATGTACGCCTAAGTGTCTTATAGAAGAATTTGGTATGCCCATCAAGATGATTGATACGGTAATCCCAAAATCGGTTACCTGCCTCCTCTGGAGATTTAAATCTGGATGGATAACTCCTCTAATCTTTAAAGTTGTCGTCTTAGGTGAACTATTGTGTTTTCTTAGTTCTACGATAACGTGAATTCAATCATTAACGTGGAATAGGATTTACACTGGTCTGTATAAAAGAAAAAAAATCGTGGATTCCCTAAAGATCCGGTCACACCGCCCGAACGTTGCTGGAGCGTTCCTTGAACGGTAGGGAGGTGGACCAAACCCTCGAAAATTTAATTTAACGTTTTTACGTTGTCTTTATTAGGCTGCTGAACGTAGCAAATCCTCGCATATTTCCTAAGTATTCTTACACCTCTATTATGGAAGTTGCTAATTTATGCAATAAGGGTATTGGTATACAGGGTGTCGAAAAGTTCGTCGCTTTATAAAAAAAAAAAAAAAAAAAAAAAAAAAAAAAAAAAAAAAAAAAAAAAAAAAAAAAAAAAAACCGTAATTTTAATTAAGATACAGCGACCGTAATTTTTACCCTACTTTGTTATCATCTTTTACAGGTTGGTGACTGTAATATCACTCCGCTACGCTTTTCGACACTTGCCATTTGTTATAATTTCCTGGTACAATCACACGTGGAACCCCTGTGGCCTACAGGACCGACAAGATTTAATTGCCAGTTACATGTTTAGGCATCACACAGCATACCCCACGTTTATTGTCAAATGCTCATTGTCGAAGCACTTAGAAAACAAGAAAGTAACTTCTCGAAGGCCTTAATATCTTGCCTTTCTATTTGGAGCTCCTTATACAGTCTTGAGGCTGTCTAGTTGATAGTTATAGAACCTTCAGTACAGTTGAGCAACAGTCACTCATATAAGTTGATGGATGTCCGGGTGTTTAAGAGAGATTTCCATGTCACCCCTTTCTGGACGACAGGTGTCTGGGAGTGCGAAAACGGTCAACTGTATAGTTGAATATTTGACCGGTCTCGCGCTCACAGACACCTGTCGTCCAGAAAGGTGTGGAGTATAAATCTCTCTCAAACACCCTGACATCCATAAACTTATATGAGTGACTGTACATCTCTGTTCCAATAAATTTAAACGTTCCCGTATCAACAAGATTTGTTAGCAGCAAGATGTATAGCAATTCTCAAGAATATTCTGGACATCCGGGTCTGATACACTTGATTAATCATTATACACATTTTAAACAATTGCAACTTTGGTAAGGAGCCAATGTAGGCTAATTCAACTAGTATAACGGCAATTTTTTTTGGGGGGGACACCATTTATCGATGTTGCTCCTCTATTTACGTTTCGTAATTTCTCAAGTTGTACTTTTTTTTAAAAATAATATTCATCCAGATAATTAACGTAAATTTCAAAATGTGAAGTCTGGTTATATTTAAGAATGAGGCAGTTAATTTAAGATACTACGGGCTGTCCAACGACAAGAGCCCGTGTCATGCTATAGGCATGGCGATCTACATGAATGAATGAATGATTTAAGATACCTGTTGATGTTAACTACCTAGACTGTAGGAGGGCCTTTGCTATGGCTCCACGGAGGCTTTTATCTAAGTTTTATGGTTATGGAATTTGAGCCAGTGTGTCGAGAGGATTGGGGACTTTGAAGCAGATCGAAAACAGTTTGTTGAAGTTACGGGTCAATATTCCAATCATCTAACAGTAACATCGGGAGAGAGAGAGAGAGAGAGAGAGAGAGAGAGAGAGAGAGAGAGAGAGAGAGAGAGAGAGAGAGAGAGAGAGAGAGAGAGAGAGAGAGAGAGAGTGTATGTGTGGGTGTGTGTGAATGATTTAGTAGACGAACTTAATGCCCTGCCTCGATGTTTATAGATAATGCAAAAATTATATGTAAAAATTAACTCTGAGACATTCAGATTATGTAAAAAATCCTTCAAAAGCTTCAATGTTGGAGTGAGAAGGGGAGACAACCCTGCCTGGTGTTCTGCTAGACTGGGGTTCGAGATCAACTAAAGTTCGATAATTTTGTTTTTTGGTAGTATCTGCATTCTAACCATCCTTGTGGGTATTATTTTATTTATGGACATTAATAATGTAGTGTATTTTAACTTAGTTCTCTATGTTAAGGAAGTCTTTTGTAGTATTTCTGTATAATATCTGTCGCAAATGCCTAGTTCTTTATATATTCATATATATTTTTGGTTAATGTCTAGGAGCATTAACCATATTTTTTATATATTTGAGTGTTATATTTAAGTTTTTTCCTCCATTTTGCCCTGTTTTTACCTACTTTGTCTCCCCCACCCAAAACCCCGCTTCCCAAGGAGGTTCCCCCAGATTGTTATCTATAGGGGGAGGGGTGGTGGAAGGATAAGTCTTCATTTGCGATGGAAATAAACCTCAAAATCATTCAAAACACATCATAATACAACAGTAAAACCTATATTTTATGTTGAAAACAATTAATGTCCATAAGTAAAAAAATACCTCATCGTGAGCTATGGAGGGGGGGGGGGGTCTGGGGAGCCTATAGGTCTAACTGCCAAGTCATCAGCAGCCATTGACTAGCCCCGTTGATCGTGGACTGGGCGTGCCTTAGCCATTCATGAGCAACCTTTAAATGTGCAACAATGCATATTAGACATAGGAACCCTGAAACTTCTTACCAACTGAATGGAAGAGAAATTAAAGTAACAAAGGGAAAGGGACCTAGGCGCTCTGATACAAAGATTTCAAGCCTTCCCAACGTAAGACACATGAGTGACAAACATAGGCTATCTGAACCAAGAACAAATAGTAAATTTGGTGAGAGGGCTTTAAGCTACTGTACGCCTAGACATTACAATAAACTGCCAACTGAAATGAAGGACCTAAAGGGAGCAATTGAATTTAAGAAGAAACTAAGGACATTACTTTTCACAAGATCATATGATTTGGAAGATGCTACAATCAAAGAATTGTATAAGTTATAATGAAAATGTTTCGTTAGATGATCGATGTGGACCCGCCCGAGAAGTAGTTCACTAGACTTCAGTGGAGGGTTGGATTTAAACCCAAAACAAGTAAGCAAGTATTGGCAGAACACAGTGGCCAAAGCTAGAGGAGTAGTGGAATGAAGTGGAATTCCACATATAAAGGTATTGTTATATGTCAGTAACTGCTGCCTAAATATTCAAGCAATTAGCAAAAAAAATAAATTGGAGAATTGATGGATAAGAAATGTTACAACATATTAGCATTACCTGAAACATGACAATGACTTGGACAAGGCTAAAATACCTGCAATGACTCCCAATACACACCCTTTTTATCATATCCTGAGAGAAGGTAAGTTAGGGGGTAAATTCACTTTTGTCCAAGTAACACTAACCAAACCAATGGGCTACTTACCAAACAACAGCTGTCATCGCAAAATTGTTGAACATTCTTCACGAAAGTTAATTGGGAGTTGGCCAATGTTCTTACACGAGGTCCTGATACGCAATTGGTAAAATCACTGCAAGAACAAAACTGATATACCTTTGTAACAATTAGATCTGGAAGTTCTACAACGTGGAGGCTCCAACAACGTAACACCACGTGATAACTGACCTGAAGTTGCTCAACTTCATTTTGCAATGGCTCTTCCTTAAATGGCAAGTTTTAAGTGACAGGTGTTGATGCAGAGTTGCCAGGTTGGCCTTTTTCGGGCCAAAATACTCCAAATTTGGCCTTTTTTCTTGCTAGATACCTAAATTTGGCCTTTTTAAAATTGGTTAGCCTCAAATGCTATATTTTTGGCCTTTTTCCACTATTAGGTTGGCCTTTTAAAGCTGCAGTTCATCAGACGTTGGCCTATTTTCAATTAGGAAAACCTGGCAACCCTGTGTTGATGAAATTTTCAACCTTCCTACGGGTGACATTTCCTTAAGAAACAATACTTTTCTCGAACATATTTAACCTTTTTTTTTCCTATCAAATACACTATAATTGTCTTTGTTTTCTTCATATTGTCAATGTTAACGAAAACTATTTAAAATCAATGTATTTATTTATTTCATAGAACGTTATTATTTCCTTCCTACAATTGCTTTATGAATTTTTAATAGTTACATCGCATGGATGTCACTGTACAGTACAGTACAGTACACACAGATCAATGTATATGTTAAAGTCATATATTCTCCTTTAAATGCTTCACATATGAAAGAACATTTTATTTGGTTATACAATTTTATCGGTCTATTTTTGGATCAAAGACAATGGACACAATTTACTATATTGTTTTAATCAACGAAAAATTGGGATTGAGTGAAGGAAGATCGAAGATGTTTAACTGTTTTCGTAAATTTAATTTTAAATAATTGGTAAACTCTTACCTACCTTCATTCAAAGGAATGAGGCAGATTTTACATTTGATGCATTTTTATGTAATTTTACTGCCAAATTTATTTAGTTTCACTATTGGTTCAGGGAATTTATTACACTGAAAATCTGTGTCACCTGCGACACCCACAAGGGTTGCAAATCCTCCTTATCAGTCTTTCAAGGATGAAAAAGTCTTCAACTTATTTTTTTATATTATAAGCAGTTGTCAGTCACTCTAATGTCTAGTGAGAGCTTGTAACTCAATATTGTATTTGGTCCTTGTATTTTATACGTTTTAGAACTAAAATTCGTTATTCGAGGTGCATATTTGCTTGAAACCATCCGTATAGGTAAGGAGTAACTAAGGTCTCTCAATTTTTATACATAGGCTACCTTGAGTAATGCTACTTGATTGTCAGTATAGCAGAGATGGGATTGAGTTTTATACTGCAAACTATAGAACCGTTTCCTATTTATTAATTTTAAAGACAAGGAATCTCAATTTTATATTTCAACAAGGTTAGGCTACCACAGTCCCTGATGTAAGGTCATGACTCATATACTGTACTATGATCTATCATAAAGTCATTGATAATTTTTTTTTTAATTCCCAATCGAAATGAATAAACCCTAAGAGAGAGTTATGGGGTCTTTTGACTGACCAGACAGTAGTACTACCGAAGGTTACATTGCCATGTAATTCACTACAAAAATACCTTTAAGTTTATATAGGAGATATTTATTTTAATGTTGTTGCTCCTCTTAGAATATTTTATTTTTCTTCGTTTCCTTTCCTCACTAAGCTATTTTCCTTGTTGGAGCCCCTGGTCTTATAGCATCCTACTTTTCCAACTATGTTTGTAGCTTAGCAAATAATAATAATAATAATATAGCTTGAATATGAATTACATGATATGAATAAATTATATTAATTTCATGGCCTGGTGGGCGTTAGGGGATTTTCCCTATATGGACGCCATCTTCACCTTGGCCATATAGTTAGCCTAAATATTAAACTAACCAACTATAGGGACCACTTTGACAAGTTCTTATCAAATCATATTAGACAGTGTTCGTGTGTCCTTATCTTCAACTGCTCTGGGGAGTTTTATTATAGAGGGGGGCTTTTTACCAGACAACGTAACGGATTTTGAGCAAAGCGATAAATCTATTTTTGGGTCAGATAGCCATGTCGTCCTGATGGAAGGTTCCTTTAGGCAGCTTTCTGAGGGATATTTGGCTACAGTGATACTCCCAGAGAATTAACCACAGGTTTCCAGAATTCTAACTCCTGACGCGAGTATCCTTAATATAACTTTTAAGGATATCGCATAATATCGGGACGTATTTCTTGATATGACACATGGCAATCTTCACCCCAAATAGAGTTTTCGCTTTGAGGGGGAAGAGTGGCGAAATAGAAGGGGAGCCGCTATCAAGGTTACCTGGTGGATCCCCTCCCCGTACCACCCCGGCGAACTATTCCTTGTTGCAATTAAGCATGGATAGTCGAAGATAGAGTAGTTTCGGGTGGGGACTTTGTTACATACATGTATACTCCTTTTTAGAAAGGAGGGAGGGTTCATCAGGACGACATGGCTATCTCGCCCAAAATTAGATTTTTTGCTTTGCTCAAAATCCGTTTTCTGGGCTCTGCCATGTCGTCCTGATGCAAGTTTACCAGAGAATTACTTGAAAGTACTATATCTGCTGGTTAGTATAAGTGCCTTTACTTTAAATGAGTTCCTTATATGGTCTCCTAGACCTTTATATACAGTATGACATTACCGTTATTTGTCATATCCACTAAGCTTGGAACTAGCTTACGGCTTCCTGCCCACTGTAGGGAAAGTGCCGACTTCGACTATAAGGATTCAAAGTTTGTTTCTCCATAGGAACGGACGGTAAATATGATATTTTAATCATAAAATAAATTTTTGAATATACTTACCCGGTGAATATATAGCTGCAACTCTGTTGCTCGACAGACAAACTGTACAGAAAAAAACTCGCCAGCGATCGCTATACAGGTTGCGGGTGTGCCCAACAGCGCCATCTGTCGGCCAGATACCAAGCTCTATGTAAACAAAGACTCAATTTTCTCCTCGTCCCACTGCGTCTCAATTGGGGAGGAAGGGAGGGTCATTTAATTTATATATTCACCGGGTAAGTATATTCAAAAATTTATTTTATAATTAAAATATCATTTTTAAATATTTAACTTAGCCGGTGAATATATAGCTGATTCACACCCAGGATGGTGGGTAGAGACCAGTAATAAATGTTTACATTTTATGAGCTAAGAGTTTTTATTTCATTTTAGAAGTTATCAAAATAACAAAAACAAAATAAATAGGTACCTGGTAAGGAAGTCGACTTGAACGATTACTCTGCCTTATAAGTACGTCTTCCTTACGGAGCCTCGCGATCCTCTTAGGATGCTGATCGACCCCTAGGAGCTGAAGTATCAAGGGTTGCAACCCATACAACAGGACCTCATCAAACCCCTAATCTAGGCGCTCTCAAGAAATGACTTTGACCACCCGCCAAATCAACCAGGATGCGAAAGGCTTCTTAGCCTTCCGGACAACCCATAAAAACAACATTAAAAAACATTTCAAGAGAAAGATTAAAAGGATATGGAATTAGGGAATTGTAGTGGTTGAGCCCTCACCCACTACTGCACTCGCTGCTACGAATGGTCCCAGTGTGTAGCAGTCCTCGTAAAGAGACTGGACATCCTTTAGATAAAAAGAGGTGAACACTGACTTGCTTCTCCAATAGGTTGCGTCCATTATACTTCGCAGAGATATATTTTGCTTAAAGGCCACGGAAGTTGCAACAGCTCTAACTTTGTGCGTCTTCACCTTAAGCAAAGCTCGGTCTTCCTCACTCAGATGTGAATGAGCTTCTCGTATTAACAGTCTGATAAAGTATGATAAAGCATTCTTTGACATAGGCAAAGATGGTTTCTTAACTGAACACCATAAAGCTTCAGATTGGCCTCGTAAAGGTTTGGTACGCTTTAAATAGAACTTAAGAGCTCTCACAGGGCATAAGACTCTTTCTAGTTCATTGCCTACAATCTCCGATAAGCTGGGAATATCGAAAGATTTAGGCCAAGGCCGAGAAGGCAGCACATTTTTGGCTAGAAAACCAAGTTGTAGCGAACAGGTGGCTTTTTCTGACGAAAATCCGATGTTCTTGCTGAAGGCATGAATCTCACTGACTTTTAGCTGAGGCTAAGCATACCAGGAAAAGAGTCTTTAGAGTGAGATCTTTCAGGGAGGCTGATTGTAGCGGCTCAAACCTGTCTGACATGAGGAATCTTAGTACCACGTCTAAATTCCAACCAGGGGTAGCCAAACGACGCTCCTTGGTGGTCTCAAAAGACTTAAGGAGGTCTTGAAGATCTTTATTGTTGGAAAGATCTAAGCCTCTATGCCGGAAGACCGATGCCAACATGCTTCTGTAGCCCTTGATAGTGGGAGCTGAAAGGGATCGTCCTTTTCTCAGGTATAAGAGAAAATCAGCTATTTGAGCTACAGAGGTACTGGTCGAGGATACAGAAACTGACTTGCACCAGTCTCGGAAGACTTCCCACTTCGATTGGTAGACTCTAATGGTGAATGCTCTCCTTGCTCTAGCAATCGCACTGGCTGCCTCCTTCGAAAAGCCTCTAGCTCTCGAGAGTCTTTCGATAGTCTGAAGGCAGTCAGACGAAGAGCGAGGAGGCTTTGGTGTACCTTCTTTACGTGAGGCTGACGTAGAAGGTCCACCCTTAGAGGAAGACTTCTGGGAACGTCTACTAGCCATCGAAGTACCTCGGTGAACCATTCTCTCGCGGGCCAGAGGGGAGCAACTAACGTCAACCTTGTCCCTTCGTGAGAACTTCTGCAGTACCTTGTTGACAATCTTGAACGGTGGGAATGCGTAGAGATCCAGATGTGACCAATCTAGGAGGAAGGCATCTATATGTATTGCTGCTGGGTCCGGGACTGGGGAGCAATAGATTGGAAGCCTCTTGGTCAGCGAGGTTGCAAAGAGATCTATGGTTGGTTGGCCCCAAGTGGCCCAAAGTCTCTTGCACACATCCTTGTGGAGGGTCCATTCTGTTTGAATTACTTGCCCTTTCCGACTGAGACAATCTGCTATGACATTCAAGTTGCCTAGGATGAACCTCGTTACTAGGGAGATGTCTTGACCTTTTGACCAGATGAGCAGGTCCCTTGCGATCTCGTACAACGTCAGTGAGTGGGTACCTCCTTGTTTGGAGATGTACGCCAAGGCCGTGGTGTTGTCTGAGTTTACTTCCACCACTTTGCCTCGAAGGAGAGACTTGAAGCTTTTCAAGGCCAGATGTACTGCCAACAGCTCCTTGCAGTTGATATGCATGCTCCTCTGACTCGAGTTCCACAGTCCTGAGCATTCCCGACCGTCTAGTGTCGCGCCCCAGCCCACGTCCGATGCGTCTGAGAAGAGAACGTGGTTGGGAGTCTGAACAGCCAGGGGAAGACCCTCTCTTAGGTTGATATTGTCCTTCCACCAAGTCAGACAAGACTTTATCTTTTCGGAAATCGGGATCGAGACCGCTTCTAGCGTCTTGTCCTTTTTCCAGTGAAAAGGTAGATGGTATTGAAGAGGACGGAGGTGTAGTCTTCCTAGTGACACAAATTGTTCCACGGATGACAGCGTCCCTACCAGACTCATCCACAGCCTGACTGAGCAGCGTTCCTTCTTCAGCATCTTCTGGATGGATAGCAGGGCTTGATCTATTCTGGGGGCTGATCGTCTTGTTGTTCAGCAACGTCCTCATCAGATAGTTCCTCATCCGAAAACTGATGAGGAAACGGCAACGGAGTGGGCAACGTCTGGCTCGCTGAGTCCGGTCGCACTGGTGCATGCGTGACGGAGCCGGACGCAACATCATGGAACTGCTGCACAGTCTGTGAACTGTCAACAACCATGGGTGCGCGAGGAAGCACAGCGTCCACCCGAGACTGTCTAGACCGTCTGGGTTGTGCAGTCAACACCATACCGGGTTGCTGAGGTTGACGCACTGCGTCAAAACAAGTCACCTCTGCTGGTTGTTGAACGTCCTGAACGTCAACAACCACCTCCGAGCGTCGCTTAACGTCAACGTGTGGCTGGCAACCCACACTGGGTCGCATCGGTGGAGGAACCACCTCAACTGGCAGACGCGAGAAGGTTACCTCAGCGTCAACAGGACGCACAACCGACCGGTTGGAAGGTTGTTGGCCAGAAGGTTCGGCAGCAACCTTCTCCGCATTAAAGTCCTCTATCAAGGACGCAAGCTTGGACTGCATGTCTTGCATCAAAGCCCATTTAGGGTCTACGGGAGCAGGTGCGGCAACAGACGGGGTTAGCGACTGAGGCGGTTCCGCTTTCCATCCCTGAAAGCCTTGTTTATGCATGACATAATTGTACAGCTAAACTTCAAAGGCTCGAAAACAGCTGTGAAGTTGACCTGTAAAAAAACTTGGAGCGTCTCCTGGCCAGGCGCCAGGGAGAGTCTACGAGATTTGAGAAGTCTATCTGGGCAGAGGCATGAACTCCCAAGCCGAGAACTTCTCTCGTGTCATATCAGACTCTCGCTCTATAAGCCAGTTTAAAAGAAGGGAAAGCAAAGGCTGTATCCCCCAAACTCCTCCTGGTGATAAACCAGTCGCCTAGCAAACGTAAAGCTCTCTAGGAGAGCGAGAGAGCACTAGCTTATAAACAACGGCTTCGAAGTAGCTAGGCCTAGTGATAAGCTCTGACGTTTAGGCGAACGAGGAGCAGCAGTTACAAAAAGATCCGGACAAAGATCCTTAAAAAAAAAAAATCATCATGATTTAATTAAAGTCCATAGAGGGCTAAGCAGCTTTAGGCTCCTCTCCATCTGACAGAGTCCTCAATGGAATATCAGTAGGAGGGGGAACAGCAACTTCCTCATCTACAGGAACCTTGTCCGATAAAAGCTGAGTCTCAAGCAAGGGAGAGACCTACCGTGGTGGCAATGCTTTACAAGCAGAGTCCACACACTGGTGCATTAGTAGCGGACCAGGACGCAACGTCATGTAACTGCTTGACAGTCTGTGAACTGTCAACAACTGAACTGTCAACCACAACAGGTGCGTGAGGACGCACAGCGTCCACTCGAGACTGCTTTGACTGCCTAGACTGAGCAGTCAAAACAACTCTAGAATGCGGAGGTTGACGCACAGCGTCAAAACAAGTCAACTCCGATTGTTAGCGAACGTCTTGAACGTCAACAGGAGCATCAGCAAGTGGCCTAACGTCCAAATGCGGCTGAAAATCCACACGAGACCGCATCGAGTGTGGTTCTAAACAACCTGACTGACATGACTTAGCTACGCCAACGTCAACAGGAAGCACAAAGGAACGTTAGGTTGGCTGAAAGCCAGGATATCGATGAGATAAACGGCTAGACTCAACGGACTAATCGGCAGAATAGTCTTCCATAAGGGAGGCAAGCATATTCTGCATGTCTTGCCGTACAACCCATTAAGGATCAACGAAAATGGTTGTGGTAAGAGACGAGGGTAACGTCTGTGACCGCAACACTTTGCCATCAAAAAAGACTCTCGGAGTCTGTGTTACGCTTTTGTTAGGCGGCGAGCAGTTATCCGATGACTGCATAGGGTCAGAGCTGTCCTAATGGCTGTAACCAGGACGCTGGACCTGTCCTGAAAGGACTGACTTTCGCTTAAGGGCTTCGAAACCTTGTGACAGGTTTCTTATGCGAAAAGCCTTCGGATGACGAGGAGAAAAAACGTCTCTCTCGTCTTATGGTAGGGGAGATCTTGGTAAGATACACCCGATACCATAGAGGGAAACGTCTGTTCGTTGATCAAGGCCTCTCGAACCCATAAGTCGTTCGACATTACTTCTCCCCTGTTTGGGAGCTTGCAAGAGGTCCCGGACTAGGTGAACGACAGGCACGAACAGACGAACCCTCGGACGCAACACTGTAACACTTTGCGCAATATCACTTTATCACTTCTATTTTCTGTTTTGCACTTATTTCACTGAAATCGAAACTTTTACTGATTTCTACCTGAAGCACGCAATTCTACCCTTCATCAAAAGGTAGTAATTGCGAAATCAGTCGTATAATGCAAGCTCATTAATACCAGCAAAAAACAGAAAACATATTTTAAGATAAAAAATTCAGTGGCTGGGGAAGAGACTAAACACTAGTTCATATAAACTACGTTTTCAATCTCTCACCGCACATAGCCTGGGGACGAGAATAAAAAACTAAAAACGTTTTATCCTTTCTCCCCGTACAGAGACTAGGGACGAGAGTAACTCGAGAACAACGTTACCCGCTTGAACGGAACGTTTTCTCTCCTCTCTCTCCCTCCGTCTCTATCTCTCTCTCTCTTTCTCTCTTGATTTCGCACCTAAGAGAAGAGCCCAATTACATTTCGTCAAAAAAACATGTTATTTGACCAAAGGAAAAAACTGAAAGGTTTTTCAATTAAAAAGTTCCTTTAAAAAAGAATTTAAAACATTTAAGCTTTGAAAGAAAAATGAACAAAATGTCAGAATCGATTTACTCTTTCTGCAAAGTGAAACCGTGATACTCTCTCTCTATCGTAACGATAGAGCGCAAACTGCGTAGTATAAATAAACTAAACGTTAGTTCATCTTTGAAAACAGTACGAAGACTATTCAAAGAAATTCTTTCATAAAATATTTATTAAAAATATTCATTTAAAAGGTTTTAAATCATTAGCTCTTTAAAAGCTATTTACGATTGCAAAGGGCTCAACGTTGTTTAACTTCGGTTTCCAAGTTAGGACCGCCTACTCTCAGGAAAGGTCGCATATAAACAAAACATTAAAATTTATTTTTATATGTTTATAATAAATGGAAAGTTAATCGAAGAGGCCTAATAAAGGCGGAGAGGTATTAAATATATAGAGGAAAATCTATAATTAATTTATAACGTGATAAAATAATTACTAAAAGCCTAAACACACTTCCGTCTAAGGGAAGGGTCGGCCATTTAAAAGTGAAAGAAAGTCCATACTCTCTTTGTCACCATAATTAAATCTATCCAAAACGAGTTAAAGATTTAAGATGAAGATAAAACACCTGCACTGCGAAAGCTCAAACCAGAATATAGTACTTCACCAAAGATGATGGGAAAAACTCCAGGTTTCAACAGCGAGTAAAGTACGTCTTGTCGACACGTCGACAGAGAGAAAATTGAGTCTTTGTTTACATAGAGCTTGGTATCTGGCCGACAGATGGCACTGTTGGGCACACCCGCAACCTGTATAGCGATCGCTGGTGAGTTTTTTTCTGTACAGTTTGTCTGTCGAGCAACAGAGTTGCAGCTATATATTCACCGGCTAAGTTAAATATTTAAAACTTAGAGATTACCCTTTATCCTTTGGAAATCTGTACTCTGATTTCAAGTTGGGCTCTTCTAGGGCGTAATTAAAACTCTAGTATGTTTTATTCGTCTGTTACTGAGATAGCAGCCTGTAAACGCAAATACGTTCAGTATTTTACCTTGTAGCTAAATTATCAATTGTAGTTACAATCAGGTATGAATCTGATCTGGCATTGAAAACACCTCAGTGTCCACATTTTTTTCCTTTTGGGAAAATGTGTAATTTCATCAAAATGATGCCACTCAATAGAGATGTGAAACCAAATCTGACTGATCTGTACAGATTTTGGAAATGCATGAACACCGTGACGCAAATGTTCACTCGGTACTGGTGTTATCGGTCAGATATGCACCTATGTGGAACAGTGTGTTAATCATAGTTATGATTTGCACTTGAGGGTAAATGTACCCTGGCACCCGATGCACTGGAAAGTCCCAAGCAGTTCACTGTTCGTCGCAGGCTTAGACGACGGGTTCTTTAGAACTACCTGCCGCCACCACAACATGTTTCATCTCATGCACCTGCTTCGAATAGTGTTGGAAGAAGTTCCGTGAAGAAGCAATTTTCTTAGGATCATGAACTGCGGGTGAGCTATCAGGATCCGCTCTGCAAATAAGTAGGTGAGCACTGCTCTCAGTTATTTCTAGGGATAGATTTTTTATCCTAAGGTATCGCCTCGGAAGAGTTGTCTTTCCTTGGAGTCTGAAGTTCTATGAAGACCCCCAAATGGGCATAGGGAGACATCTTCCTTCAGTGGGAAGATTCTCCAAGGACCCCACCTTTGGTGGGCAGCCCGTTTTGGCGAGAAAAGTAGGATCGGGAAAGGATTCAGTTCTCCCTCTTCTGTGAACTGAATATGGCCAATATTTCATTAACTCTAGCCCCTAAGGCTATTGCGAACAGAAAATTGACTTCCTGTATTAGTTCCTTTAGAGTATAATCCTCATTATTTAGGTTCGAAGCATAGTGTAAGAATTTGACCAATGACCATGTAATGGGCTTTGGAGGGGTTGTCGGCTTGGGTCTAGTGTATGCTTTGGTACCTTAAAAAAGGTTTCGCTTATGAGGTTCGTCTCAAGGCGTATAGAAGAGGTCTAGTGAAGGCCGACTTACATGTGGTTATCGTAGTGGAAGTTGGGCCTCGTTCAAATAGGTAAAAGAAGAAAGGGAGACAGAAACCTTTGAAATTTCTGTAGGTCACCTTGTTTTCATGAGGGGTGCCCCTTTCTTCCAAGACAATTCACATTATCTCCTGATTGGACTTGACTTGTACTCTACAATGAAGTCAGTCATATTCTTCGAGATCCCAAACTTTTGTTCGCTGTTAGGGCGAAAAAATACTGAAATGCAGGTTGTTGGTTCTCGGGGATGAAATGTAATAGCCGACTTCTGCACTTGATTTGATAAAGCTGGGTACGGCAGAGGAAGCAGCTACAGTTTCAATTCTAGAATTAGAGGAAACCTTTGTTTTTGGGCCCTTTTGGGGGCCACTACAGGAGCTGTTCCTTTGCAGGATACTAGCTTGTCGAGGACTTTTAGCAGGAGATTGGTTGGTGGAAGCAGGTACATTTGATTCCATCCGTTTCAGTCGAAAGACATGACGTCTATCGCTTCTGCTTAAAGTTCTCGTAAGGGGCTACTATTTCTTGTTGTCGCTCGTTGCGAAGAGGTCAATCTGCAGTTCCGGGACTTTTATCGAGAATAAGGGAGAATGAGCCTGCGTATAGGGACCATTCTGTCTCTATCGGCTTTCGCCTGGATAGAGCATCCGCCATCACATCGCGGTACCCTTGAAGGTGAACTGCTTGATAATGCCATCTACTCCTCCTTGCCAGGCGGAGGATGGCTAACATCACATGGTTGATGTGAGGTGAACTCGAGCCTTGCTGATTAGACATATTATTATCACTTCGTTATTGAGAGCCAATCTGATGTGGACTGTTCTGCGAGGGGATAGTCTCTTCAATGTCAAGAGGACTGTCACAGCCGACAACCTGAGCAGAGCATCTCAGATAGTGAGTACCGAGTGGTCTTTGGATCATCTAGTTGCCAACAAAGTCCTGACTTAGTGGGGTTCTCCGACTGTGGACCTCTTCGCAACAGCCCTGAACTTCAGACTCCCGCTGTACTGTTCCCCAGTCCCAGACCCCAAGGCTCTCTGGCAAGATGCTTTCCAACAACAATGGGACAACATCAACGTTTACGGCTTTCCCCCGTTCTGTCTGATGAGGAGGGTACTCAACAAGACCAGAACATCGGTCAATCTTTCAATGACCCTCGTAGCTCTGCTATGTCATCACGCAGAGTGGTTCCCGGACCTTCTGCAACTCCTAACGGAGCCGCCAGAAGAACTCCCTCCACGACACAATCTACTCAAACAACCAGACGCCAACATCTTCCACAAAGCCGTAGGTTCACTACGACTTCACGCCTGGAGACTATCCAGCATCTCCTCTCTGAGAGAGGATTTTTGCAACAAGTTGCAATCAGGATGCCTGGACACCTGCGAAAGTCATCAGCAGCAGTCTACCAGGCAAAGTGGAAAGTCTTCTGTGGTTAGTATTGTGGAAGGGGTGTCTCTCCACTCGATGCCACTATTCCAGCAATAGCGGAGTTCCTCGTGTATTTGCGTGAAGAAATGCGCCTATCAGTCTCGGCAGGGAAAGGCAACCGCTCAGTCTTAAGCCTCGCCTTCAGGCTGAAAGGAATGAACATTTCTTCATTTCTAGAACTTTCTCTACTCATACGGAGTTATGAACTTACGTGCCCTCAATCGGAAGTGAGATCTCCCCCATGGAACATGGTTCGAGTTCTCAGGTCTCTTAAGAGACTTCCCTATGAACCATTATGCCAGGCATCAGATCCCCACCAAACCTGAAAGACAGTGTTCCTGCTAGCTTTGACCTCGGCTAAGCAAGTCAGCAAACTTCATGGTCTCTCGTATGACATCGCCCATTCAAGGGGATGGGGGAGGTAACGTTCAGCTTCATCCCTGAGTTTATTGCCAAGACTCAGAATCCGGGAGTAGCGTATCCTCGATTCGACTCCTTCCAGATTTCTGGTCTCCGTACTGTAACAGATGACCCATACCATCTCTTACTGTGCCCAGTAAGGAGCTTGAGGCTGTACTTCAAAAGAACAGCCGCAGCCCGTCCTCGTGTGGCAGCACTATTCGTCAGCACAGGAAGGGCTAAGAGGAGGGTCAACAAGAACACCATTTCTGCATGGATTCGCACAGTCATTGACCTGGCACTGAATCCAGACCCCCCTCCGTCAAGTCGCCCCAGAGCTCATGATGTCGGGCATAGCTACGTCCCTAGCCTTCAAAAGAAATTTTTCAGTGACGAAGGTTCTTCAAGCTGAGGTGTGGAAACGGCAAACCACGTTCACATCCCACTACCTGCAAGACGTGACCCACAGAAGACTCGATACTTTCTCTATCGGTCCTGTGGTGGCTGCACAACAGCTGGTTTAAAACCTCAAGCTCCTTATTGGACAAGTAGCAGAAGGTTGAGGGCGTTGTTACCCGGTTTTAGTCTGCATGTATGAAAAGGTTTGACTGGCCCTTATTCTCTTCATCATCCCCTCTCTTGGAGAAAGCAGCATCCTGGGTTCTCTACATAGCTGACCTCAAACCACTGCAGGTAAACCATGCTCCCTTGTGTTCCTAGTATTAATATTAATACTGTTACGTCCCCATACCCTGATGAGGTGGTATTGGGAAAGTCTTAGTCTACAAGTTTCCATCTAAAGAACTTCAGAACAACTTTCTAGGAAGAGTCACACTTCATACCTTCACACACAGCTTGCGTAAGCCGCAGACCTTGCGTAGCAAGGGTTAGCGAAGTGCAGGAACTCCTTATTTCTTGAGTGCTAACATACGCAAATAAGGAGGCCCCGGGCAAAGCCAAAAGCCAGACTGGCTGGGACGTCCACCCTTCCTAATGGGTGAGCCCCCCATTAAATAGCGTGGTTTGTATTCCAGTTACGGAACAAATGACAAATTCGTAGATAATTTGTATTTTTCCTAATTATACAAACCTTAGCTATTTGACCAAGCTTGCCCGCCAGCCCTATCCCCCTTGAAGTCCTACATCCAAGCAAAGTGAGCGCAAGCACAGGTTTGTGAGAGGGGGGTTAGTAAGCTACCCTCCCCTACCCCTGCTAACTAGCAGTGTGGGTAGTAAACCCTCGTTAAAATTTAATGACTCGTCATTTCAGCTACGCCGAAAGTAATACCCCTATTAAATAGCTAAGGTTTGTATAGTTAGGAAAAATACAAATTATCTACGAATTTGACATATTGAAAAATTTGGATCCTTTTTATAAGCTCCAGAATAGTACATAAATAATCATCATTGAAATCTTGCATAAAACCACTATTGTATACCAAAAAGTTGATTGGAACACTGTGCAAAGATTTTTCACATTATGAAAGGGACTGATTAATTGCAGTAACAAAGTACACTAAGGTATAGTTTACCTGTAATTTCTTGTACCATATAACTTATCCACTTATAACTTTGTGATATAAAATAATCCATTTGGCTAAAAGACTATAGAAGGTTCTTAAGAACACTCATTGTTTTTTCTATTCTTTTATTATACAGTACAGTACTGTATTGGTTAATGTATGGTACATTCTCCTAGAGATGCTCTAATTAAATATGATCACTCTAAAAGTAAAGTTTTTATATTGGAAAGAACTTCCTTTCCTTGTGTTTCATAAATACAATACTCAGTAATGTCTCATTAATTACAGCTTTAGATACACTCATATGTACAGTATATGCAATAACAATAGTATATTGATTTTAGAACCAATATACCAACTGCAACAAAGATAGAGTTGTAAATACATTTCTCTTAAACTCCTTATACTGTATTCATACCTTTTGTGGCCAGCATTGTTTTCAAGAACTCAAAGTTTATTACATCAATGTTTATGCAATTTACTAGTGGTTTTTACGAGTGAACACAAGCAATTTATATTGATTTTAAATTTATTTCAGATACACAACAGAAGCAACATACTTTTCTGCTGGTGAGCACTTTCGGTCTTAGTCGATTCATGGAAATAGAAGAAGCGGACTGTTTTCAGTATCAATCAGTAGGAGGAAAAGCTGTGGATATGTCATCGTCAGGTAGGATTAAGATTTTGTGAAAATAGAACTTCTATTCAAAATAAGAATAATTTTGAAAATTACTACTACTGTATAGTGTAGTGTTCTTTATCTTTTAAAGGAAAATCAATAAGTTTTCAGTCACTTCTACTGTTAGTAAACAAAAAGTTGTTTTATAAAATTAAGATTATTGAAATATGCTAATTCTATTACTGGCAGATTTGACTAAATGAATTGCAGAGTTACCAAAAATGTACTTTTATGAAGAATTTGGACAGTTGTGTTTGAGGAGATTAATTTTTTGTGATGCCCTGTAAGGACATCGAGGACAAAAGTAGGGTTTTTCTCCTGTATGTCTCCGTATATGGATCTTGAGGTTGGCTTTCTTGTTGCTTCTGTACGGGCAGTAGGGACATGCAAACGGCTTCTCTCCCGTGTGCGTTCGAAGGTGTTCCTCGAGGTTATACTTACGGTCACTCAGATACTGGCAGCTTGTACACTGGTAAACCTTGTTTCCAGACATGAGTGTCACAGGAACAGCACCTACAGCACCAGAAAGCCCACTGCTAGTTTTTCCCCCATTCCCAGCTCCGTCAAGGGTTGCACTTCCTCCTCCAAACAGGTTTGCTGGTAGTATCAATAAAGGCCCTTCTTCTCCTTTACTCTGCCAAGAAATGTAAAGGAAATTAATACTTTGATAATGTTTCATAAAGAATCCTAAGGTTCACTTTTCTACAGTTTTTGCTGAGTACCAATTAAAATGGGGCAGGTAGGAAACAATATTGATCTAGGACTGAATACTGTGCTTGAACATTTCCTAGTAACATAGAATTTTAAATCTCTGTCCTAATGGCTTTCCTATTCTTGGTTTCTTTTATAGAAACATTCCTCAGTTATTTAGCTAAATGTCAGTGGTGGTAAGTTGTACTATCAACTTTGATTCTAATAAAGTAGTTACTGTAATTCTCTTGAAAAGAACTATAACAAGCAGCTTACTCACTAACCTTCAATGCTCACCAATTTAAAAGAAAACCTAGTCAAACATTACCATCATTAGCAAAATCTTGTGAAAAGAAAATAATGCAAAATTGTTTGCAAGAAAATTTAACATTGACTCACTTTTACAGCTTTATTTTCCAATGATTGAAATGGAAGATGTTGTATTACCAGTGATTACTAGTCTAAATCCAAGTTCCCTAGTGCATTGCACATGGCTGTTGCCATACATAGTAATGGTTAACTATCCTGTACCATGTATTTTCTATTTTGAATGGCTCTCGGACCCTTTCTAAGAACATACCTGGTAGTCAGTCAACTGTTGTGGGGTGCAGGAAAGAATTGAGAGTAATAAAAGGACTAATTTGGTGTTTCATGCTTCCTTTAATTATATACTGTACAATTATATTTTAATGAAAAACCGGGGGAGCCTAGGTTAAGTAATTGTCTGTCTCCCCCCCTCACCTTTATTATTGTTATGAATAAGGTACCTTACTGATTCCTTTAGAGTCGGTTCTTCTTGCATTCTTTGAGTTTTTCTTATCATATACAGAGGAGTTATATACAAAATTCCTTTGCACACTATTGATAGTACTCAAGGCTTTGTGGAGCATCCCTTTTCCCCTTTCTACAGTTCTTTCTGTCTATTATTTTCCGTCTATTGTGTATCGGCAGATTTTCAGACACTCCTTATAACAAGAATATTTCCAGTTTCCATCCAAAATTAAATGCATCCTAGTTCCAAACCGCCTCTGGTGGAAGCCAGAATCAATCATTGTGTGGTCTACACGAAATAGATGAGGGATAGGGAAGAGGGACCTTTATGTAAAAAGTTGGTTTGAATTAGAAAAGATATAATTCAGGAAAACTTAGTTTAGGGAATGGTGGGAAATTGAGATCCACACTACCTAGTTATCTTCTAGAGCAACTAAGATTGCAGCATGCAAAGGTTTATTAGCAGAAGATTCGTCATCAATTAAAGAATTGAGGCTCTGTGAGAGGCTTTAAAGTCTGTAATAATGTGCAGTCAACTTTCAGAACCCTTAGTGGAATAAACACTTTGAACATGACTCAACTAAGGGAATTACCATTTTAAGATAGGATACACTGGACTTTTGAACTTTAACAAAGGAAGCTAGCAATGTCAAGAACTCGTCACTATCAAAAGTTGACTGATTATGTTAACTGGCTAAAGTTGGAGGCTTGTCATTATCGTCATCATTCCCGCTACAAACAACTACCCTAGTCTTCCCTGTATTTTTCCTTGAAATAACAGCCTTTCCTAATGCATTTTGAACTGTTAATTTGATTGGTGCTTTACTTTAATACCTATATATTAAGTAGAGACTATAATCAAGGTAGTACAAAGGGTTACTGTTAAATAGGTTATCGGTCATTGCCACGTATATCACGAGAGGTACTGTAAGTGAAGCTCACTTTTCACATTATTTAAATCACAGTATTGCCAGTGACATGATACACCAAGGAAATGTTTCAGAAACAATTCCTGTACACACTCAAGCAAGAAGTTGCGATGAAAACCAGGGGGAGACATTTTAATGGGCAGCAATAGGCAAACTATATAAGACTAATATAGGGCTGATCAGTATTAGGCTACTGAAAACAAACTAAAAGACAGGGAATGGCACATCAGTTACTACGTCCCATTAGAATGTGCCTTATTTTACTAAGTGCCTGTGTTTATTGAAGGGAAGAGAATGGAAAAATTTTAAAATTTCACAGGTAAAAGTCAATTAAACCAAGCTTCTGGAGAAGAAGCAATATGAACATTAAGTGTGTATTGATAAGGAAGTTTATTATTAAAATTCTGTTTCTTAAAATTATATTTGTTTAAATAGAACTCCACTGCTTTGCATAGTCTTAGTGGCTGCTTCGATAGGAAGGCTTTTTGCGTTTTCCAATTACTGTATTGGGGTATAGTTAGGGAAAACTGTCGTAGATAACTATGTATAATATGCAATAGATGTGATGAATTAAAAGGGGTCATGATAGGTAATAGTGCCTTTTCAGTAAAGTTGTGACTTCACCCATCAAAACGGTCAAAACAACTTGAATGCCAGTGCTAACACCCTGGAAAATAAGCCTCAGAAGTAATGGAGATTCATAATGATATTACTTATTCAAAACAGTTTCCCACTATTTAGTACCAGTAAGTGAGGACACGAAGATTGGAATTACAATAATTATATGGTACCTTTAGAAGCCTATATTTACATAGGTATTTATCTAAATTCCTTTTGAAATCCTAGTGTCATGACCTCTTACCTTTAGAATCAAATGTTTTGCCAACAAGATAAAGTACAGTATTCCTTAAAAGCTCCTTCCCATCTGTATTGATAAAGAAAAATATGCAACATCCAGCAATTGGACACAGAGAAGCTTGGCTTTGTTCCCGAACTGAGCTGATAATGCAGAAATAACTAACAATGGCAATGGCTCAGCTGGAAAGATGGATAATCTGATGGCATGTCAATTCTTTGTATGGGTAACATCCATTGAAAGGATATGAATTTATTCTAGACAAACCTGTTAGACCACAAATAAAAGGGAGGTTTAAGAGTTCTCATCCTGGGAGGAATTGCTCTTCAAATTTTGGTACATTGTTGCTGCTTATTAGAGGAAATTAAGTATAATGTAACTTTATTTTTAGAACTTGCAATAATGGTACCTATAACTTTTAATGGCAAAACTGTTTCCAGACAATTGCTTAATAAAAGTACTCCAGAATAGCTATTTTTAAACTTCAACATGCTGAACCTAGTACTAATATTAATTTGATTTCCCATAGGAATTACAAAGAATTTGTGAAAATACCTATATGGTACAAAAATCTATAATAATTTCACATGTGAACAGGTGGCTGCTCAGAGCAGGTAACAATTGCAGGTTTTCCTTCCTTTCATAGATTGTTTTTGTATAAACCAGACAACTAATGGTATTAATGAAGGAAATATTCAAACATGAACAACAACAATAAAAAGTATTTAAATTTTCATCAAGCCACCATGGGAAAATGATGTTAAATGAAAATGAAGTATGCTTTATTAAAGAAATGGCAGCATTATAATTGAGAAAATTTCGGGAGAACAGATGTATTAAGTGTCAATAATTAATCACACACAAATATTGACTATACCTGTCATGAGAGGTGCTTTGGAGCTGGGGCCAGCTAGGTGGGAACATGATGGATTCTTCTTCTGTGCTGTGTCTGAGGAGTACTGATGCATGATATGGCTATGTAGAGTTGTGAGGTTGTAATAAAACAAACTCTTTAGACTAGCTGAGTGAAAGTCTAGAACTATCATGGTGGTCTGTTTTAACTATTTTTAAATATAAGATGGTAATAGATATACAATATCTTAAACTTTAGAATTTAACTCTTTTTATGGACTGCATTCCTTTTTTCCCTTCCTTGCTATGATATGGAAGTAGACATATTTTTCCTCGTTTTCATTTTTTATGTTCTTTGAGAAGCAGGTACCATCACTAAAACATAGAAGTGTTTTAATTTAATGTATTACAACATGATTGGTTTAGATAATAAGTAGTCATAAAGGTGCTTCTTACCTTGGAAAATACATGCCTCTTTAGTCAACATCAGGATACCATATCTTTCCGAGTATAAGACGACTTTTAGACAAGACGAGGTTGCAAATTTTAATGAATTTATCTCTTACTGCATCTATAATGTAAGACGACTGCTGTGTATGGGCTAGCTTTTGCAGCAACAGCTACCTTATCAAATATAGATACGTAAGATGATTTTTTTATTACAAATATTTTACTTAATGTTTTCTTAGAAATTCAAAATAAATTTGATGAAGGCATTTTGTTTTTCCTAAACACACTGTCTAAAAGGGAAACCATTGTTTTGTTTACATTTCATTGCCAATCACAATGAACAAACGAACAAATATATGCATTTACATATCCAATTTATAACTAATAATGCTAATAACCTTTAGTAAACTGTATGAAAACTAGAGTTATTTATTAAAAGATGTGAATAAGTTTGTAAATTATATTAAAATTACTTTTTGTTTTTGATATGTGAGCACATCCATCTGATGATGTCATTTCCTCATCTGGGCTCGTATACGAAAAGGTTGATTTAATTTCTATGGAATTATTCCTTGAATAGACTACTGTATTTATTATGAAGATATTCTAATGATATATAAGGTAAAGGGTGTGTGAGAGAAAGAAGTTGAGAGTTAATGTGGGTAAGAGTAAGGTTATGAGATGTACGAGAAGGGAAGGTGGTGCGAGGTTGAATGTTATGTTGAATGGAGAGTTACTTGAGGAGGTGGATCAGTCTAAGTATTTGGGGTCTGTTGTTGCAGCAAATGGTGGAGTGGAAGCAGATGTACGCCAGGGAGTGAATGAAGGATGCAAAGTGTTGGGGGCAGTTAAGGGAGTAGTAAAAAATAGAGGGTTGGGCATGAATGTAAAGAGAGTTCTATATGAGAAAGTGATTGTACCAACTGTGATGTATGGATCGGAGTTGTGGGGAATGAAAGTGACGGAAAGACAGAAATTGAATGTGTTTGAGATGAAGTTTTTAAGGAGTATGGCTGGTGTATCTCGAGTAGAGAGGGTGAGAACGGGTGTAAGAAATGAGTTAGCAGCTAGAGTGGATATGAATGTGTTGAGGTGGTTTGGCCATGTTGAGAGAATGGAAAATGGCTGTCTGCTAAAGAAGGTGATGAATGCAAGAGGTGATGGGAGAAGTACAAGAGGAAGGCCAAGGTTTGGGTGGATGGATGGAGTGAAGAAAGCTCTGGGTGATAGGAGGATAGATGTGAGAGAGGTAAGAGTGCGTGCTGGAAATAGGAATGAATGGTGAGCGATTGTGACGCAGTTCCGGTAGGCCCTGCTGCTTCCTCCGATGCCTTGGAAGACTGCGGAGGTAGCAGCAGTAGGGGATTCAGCGTTATGAAGCTTCATCTGTGGTGGATAACAGGGGTGGGTGGGCTGTGGCACCCTAGCAGTACCAGCCGAACTCGGTTGAGTCCCTGGTCAGGCTGGGAGGAACGTAGAGAGGAGAGGTCCCCTTTTTTTTGTTTCATTTGTTTGATGTCAGCTACCCCCCAAAATTGGGGGAAGTGCCTTGGTATATGTATGTATTATTATTTTATTTCATGAGAATCTTTTCCTATATGAGAGTAGTTATCAGACAGAGGTCAAGGCTAGCCTACTAATAAATACAGTACTGTATCACTTAGAATTCAAGATTTGATTTTTAGAATGGTAGTATAAGATGACCCCTAATTTTCAGGGGTGAATTTTAAGGTTTAAAGATCGTCTTATGCGCGGAAATATATGGTATATGGCTTTGTCTGCTTTAAGCATTCAATGTGTGAATTAGACGCAGTTTATTTTCAAGAGGCTTGGTTAATTTTCATGATAATTAGTAGGCTTTTACTTCAATAATTTTTCATTCCAAGGCCTAAACTATAATGTAGTACAAAACCAAAACTTTTACTTTACTTATTTCCTTCTTATGAGTCTATGATAATTTATTATCACATGTGTTTGGAGTCCTCTAAAAATACGATAATCCAAATTACTTATATTAATATAAAAGGCTATACTCCAGGGTAATGAAATATATAGTAAATTCTATTCTATAATAACACTTTTGTGAAAATAACACTCATAAAAGTACTAGGTTATTAAACAAAATATTAATAACGCCATTGTTTTTTGGAAACCAGCCAAGTTATCAAGAAGACTAAATGTGATCTCATTCACTGAAGATAACTGACTCATACAGTTGTCAAAAACTTCTCCAACCATACAGAAAAAACTTTAAAAATATTAATAACGTGAAAAAGTTGTGACATGAAAACTTGAGAAAACAAACTCTTCATATGACATTTTAGACATTTGAATTGAAGAACACTTTACCCAATGAATTTCAGTTCTTAAGTTCAAGCAACAGAATTTTGACATAGGATTTTAGACATTTACCAGTAATAAGTGTATTCAAATTTAGTCAATAGGTCACTCATTTGCATACTGGTATTACATTCTCGAGTTATTAACCTTCCTCAGTGTTTGAATTATACATTTGTTCTAGAAAGATTTATCAGTTACCCACGACACAGCAATTTTGTATGACTCCCATATTATTTTATAAGCATAAACATATGTGCAGAAAATTCATAACCACTGTAAGGGAGAGGTAGGTGCTAACTTATTTGGATACCCGGTAAATATTGAAAATTACCAAATTTCCAGTTTAAAAATCAGGTTTATTTCAATAAAACTACTTGATTTGTATGCTGAATACATTTATTTCCTTTAACTTCCCTTCTCATATTACTTCTCTCGTGAAACTTGGTTTATATTGACATTTAGGCCAAAAATACAAAAAATTTCTTTCAATTGGCTTAAGCTTCTTGTAGAGTATTAAGACAATCTAGCAGTTAATGGCAATAATAAACGCATTGGTATGCCATAACTTCTAATGTTAAGCTAGCAGTTAATGGCAATAGTAAACGCATTGGTATGCCATAACTTCTAATGTTAAGCTAGCAGTTAATGGCAATAGTAAACGCATTGGTATGCCATAACTTCTAATGTTTTTCAGTTTTCTTGTTGTCTTGGTTGTGTAAAGACGACCCATTGTTTACCTCCTCCAGATTGTGTTAAAGCGTTATTTAGGTTATTTTAAAGCGTTATTTAGGTTATTTTGATCATAAAGGATGTCTTGTTGGTTTTGTTAGTAATAACAGCGTAGTTTGGTCAAGGAAATTATTTTTCAGCAATCCATTACAGTAGTCTCATTCTCTTTGTGTTTCGTGCTGGGAGAGGATTATGATCATCTTATGGAGAGATCGTTCAAAATGTTGCTTATCAGATCAAAAGTTCCAAATGTAAAAGGAAACTTAACTTTTTGTTTAGGGAGGAACCCAGGGAAGACTTGACCTGTTTATTGCAGTGAGGATGATCATGATAATGTCACTCCTCTCTTGAAAGAGCCGTCAAGTTTTGACATAAATTAGCTTCGTAAGATCTTGTCATCTTTGATTCATTCTATGAGAGTCTTTAGGGAAAGCTAGAGTTTAAAGCTCTAGCCTAACACTTCAATATTTGCCTCGTGATTTTAGTGCACTAGTCAGTGAGGGTTCTGATGTTCCACAGTGTGTGACAGAGTTGATTGCCTTTCTTACAGCCTCATACTCTGAAATTACTTCAGATCCTTGAACTGCAAAACCCTCACTTTCCACAATGCAGTCCACCTTTAAGACAATTGCATTCTGTGGTAGAAGACCAAGTTGTTAGCCGGGATCCTAATATCCCAATGATCAACTTCTTTATAGGTATTTTATATACTATTTACTTGGTTGGAGGGATATTGATACTATAAAAAAAAAAAATAAAACTTGTTCATGTTAAGATTTTAGATTAATTATGGTACAAACAATTCCTTGATATGTACAACCACATTCCTTAAAACAGTCTGTGATTGATTAAAAGTGATGAAATTCGCAATCTGCTATCTCAAAATTTAACTAAACCTACACTAAAACAGGAATGTCTGATGGTTCAGCCCTTTACTTAACCCAAAAACAAAAAAAAAACAATCACACCCTTATACAGTATCTACCCATTAAACCTAAAAGCTTCATCACAATCTCTTTAGCTTCAGTATACTATACATTCTTTCCTTTGTTGGAGGGACATTGATATTCTGTATCAAAAAACTAAACCAAACTTATTTATAATCTCACATTCAAAATACAGTAACAAATTCAGTAGAGATGATAAAGGAATGCAGTAAACACTTATCGCAATCTGGAAGAGGGATACATCTTGATCTAACCACAGCGATGTTAAATCTGAAAAACGGGAAATTTCTGGAGCTCCTCACTATTAACTGCTAGATTGATTCATCACTAGGGGACATTTATCTTTTGAAAGGAAAGAAAAATGGTAAAGTTTGTAATAAATTCTGATGGTAAATGTGGATAAACCAAGCTTCTGTAGAACAAGCAATAACATGAGGGGAGGTTCAAAGAAATAATTAATTTCTACTCAGAATCTTTCAGCAGTTTGTGACAATATTTCCTCAAACCTCTTCTACTTCTATTATAAAAGTAAATACTTATCCAGCTTCTAGTTTGAAATTTGATTTTAAACAAAGAGTTTCAAGCAATACATTTTCATTGCAATACATTAAGTGGGATGTTTAAATATACTGGAGAACAATCTTGTTAATCAAATAAAACCAGAATTTTAAGCAATTTCATGAAAATGAAATATACATCCTATTGATGATACATAAAGATACAGTAGGCAATTAAAGGAAACATTATGATGAGAAAACTGGGTACCTATCAAGTGAGAATGATTTACAGAGAGGGAATAAGGGATGAAATTGAAGTACCAATAATAAAGATGATTATGAGATATACCTATGTGAACACATTTTTTTTTTTTTAAATAAAGTATTTAACATGAAAAGCTTTACAGTTTAACAAATAACAGTGTATTTTAAAAATAAAGTAATTAATATGAAAATCTATACAGTTCAACGAATAACAGTGTTAGTAATATTAAAAACTAATGGCAGTTTGACTGAGAGCCGATAATTTACTTCATGTAGAAGTAATTACAGTTTAAGATGAAGTAATTTCCATCGGAACTAGTATTACTAGTATAGTAATTTTAAAATGTTACAGTATACTACTTTTTATCCTGTAATATATTGAAGGGTTTCTATCTTATAACATATTCTTCATTAACTTAACACATTACAGTACAGAATACTGTATCAGTGAGTCGAAACCTCGAACTATGCATTTAATGTTGGTAATTACTGTTTAAATAAACTTTTATGTCAAGAGTTCGTGACAGAATGGCAGACAATGCAGTTTTGGCTCAGGTGTTGAAATCATTAACATATAAAGATAAAGTCTTTTTAAATTAAGAATTTTTCATAGACATCACAATTAGCCACTATTTGTAATCTTCACAAATCCTACACTCTTTCATTCTTGTTTTTGTAACAGAATCATCTGATGGCCAGCAGCACTTTGTATCCATGTAATGGATTTTAGGTCATGGACAGCAAAGAGCCTCTATTTTTGTGTAGTCTGAATTAATTGCTGCTTGATGTGTAAATTGAATTGGAAAGATTGACCACTTAGCTACTTCATAATTAGCTAATTTGAACAATGGATCCATCTGAGAGCTCCTGAGATTGAAAGCAAAAATCAAACCCAGGGCTCTCTAAGATACTGGTATAGCCATAACCCTGAGAGCAAGCAGTTTTCAATTGCAGTTTCACAAATGGCTCCAGGAAGAAACCAAGTAGAGGACCAACCTCATCAACATGTAGAGATGAAAACTGAAAAGTTTATCTTGAAGGTTTGTCTAAAAAAGGGGATGAATAAGGTGGTGAACACATTGAATCAGCCATGACTCGGCTGAAGCAGGTACCACACATCCAAGAGCTACTATAGGTTGTGATTTTCGTAGATCAGGGTTACCGAATGTCATCCCAAAGAAAGATCCTTGAATGTGTGGTATATCAATGTAACCACCAAAAAAGGGTCGGCAGGAAGATCTGGCTAAATAAATAGGTGTGGAAGAAACTTTGGTTAATTAGATAAGCTACTGCTATTAATCACATTGACATAAGGCAGTGATGCAAAATCATTTTCTATCTATGCTTTCTAGGCTGTCTGTAGAAAAGAATAATTGATGCACTTGTCTCCTATGCAGTTCTTGTTTCCTACGATACAGGTCTTCACCTCCTAAAGTAGAAGTAGCCGTAGATTATCCAGGCTGCTTGAGCGGTTGTCCTTGCTACCAAGTCAGCTGTAAAGGGCAAACCCTTGAATTCCACTAACTGGTAAGAGTTGCATGGTAAAGTAAATTAAGTTGCTGATTTGTCCTTAAGGTGCAAACAAAGAAAGATCATCTTCAAAATCAACCAAATTGATACCTGAATCAAAAGAAAGGTTAAAAAGACTCATGAGGAGTTGCAAAGAACCTCGTCTATGGATGTAACCACCACCTGTGAACCTTATCAGAGGATGCCAGAATATTTTAAGCTACCATGGAGAACACATGCACATGTTTACAATTCGCAAAGAAAACAAATGTGGGCTAATTATGTCATGGGTATGATGTGAATCAATGTAATATCACATAAATATTTCAAGTTTGGTTATAAACAAGTAACAGTAAATATTACAATCAGTTGGCACTTAGCAGATTGCTGTAAATCTTCAAATTTCTTTAAGTGGCATTGTAAAGTCTCTGGAAAATCTCCAGTCAACTGTGAATAGATTAGTGGCATTACATTACATTCTCAAAATAGCTGGTTTGATTATAAACCAAAGCATGATGAAATGAAAAGACTAATTTTTACAAGAAAGTTTGAAAATCAGGACTACTGTATAGTTATTTACAATATTTACCTGAGTGTTGTGATAATATGAACAGTAAATTATTTGACCTATTTTACAATTCTAAAAGCACATAAATATGGCTAATATTACTGTTTATGTATTTATATGATAATTTTAGCAGTTGGAAACACACATCTTGAAATTTAATTTTTCGTATTATATTTGTATCATAAATGATTTTGAGAAATAAAGAATATTTGCATAAACCACACAGCATAAATATAATATACAAAATATATAGAATCAAAAGACTCACTCAATATGCCCCAGCATGGTAGGTTGCAACATGAATACTTCGCTGATTCTTTCTCACAAATGTATCTGGGCAAAAAGGACAACTGTAAGGTCTCTCACGGGTGTGCTTCCGTATGTGTCTGGTGAGAGTACCCTTTTGAGAGAACTGAGATGGACAATAAGGGCAACTAAATGGTTTTGCCCCAGTGTGAGTCCTCATATGTTCTACCATGTGAGGTCTTCGTTGCGTGCGATAAGAGCAGTGTGGACAGAGGTGAATCTTGGTGCCTTGGGCAGTTGTGGTCCTGAATACTGCTTGGTTTGTATCACAGGTTCCGCTTCCTTCTCCTCCTCCCCTTGGAGTTTCCCCTCTAAAGAAGTAACTGCCATCATCCAGGCTTCCCTGTTGGAATGTGTAATTTTGTACAGGTGAAATATACTGTTATAAAATTGTCCATCTTAGATTTTACGTACACTTTCTAATAGCTAAAAATATTTCAAGTGGTGACACCTGGAATTGAAACAAATGCAATAGTACTGTATACCATAGGGTTTGTTATGAAAGAGAATTACTCTCCGTTTTAATATGTGGTCTTCATAAATACAGTTCATGTATATTGTTCAAAATTTCCTTGTACTGCTGATGTAATATAGGACTAAATAATTAATGGGAACTTCTATGAAATACATTCAACATTTGGTCATTATAATGAAAACCAATATAATGTCTACTAAGAGAAAAATAATTTTTTAATATGTATATATTCGTGTGAACAGCTGAAACCAGGGAGGGCCAACCAGTGGATGCTGATGACTCGGCAAGTAGAGCTACAATAAGCCCCCTAAACCCTCCCAACCTAGCTCACAATGATGGTAAGGTTGAGTACGCAAATGAAAATGATCGAGCTGTGAGCTCCTGACTCGCTGATTACAAGTCAAAGACTTTTCAACTAGCCTACGACAACCTTGGTACACAAATATAAAAAAGTTTAAAAACAAAGGCCATCTTTGCAATTAACTTGTTGTATAATGTATGCTTAAAATTCTTTGTTAAAAATAGAATTTTGATATAATTATTTCTATAATCACCTGATGTTCATATTTCTTTCATCTCTGCAAGTTTGGAATGTCAAGGTTACTGTACTCCTTGAAATAAAGTAAATTTAAGTTATCTTTCCTTCCAATACACTAATACAATAAGACATATGTCTAACAACAATTGTTTTGATATATATCATTAGTAAAGTGTCTTTTAGAACTTATAATAGTCAACTGAACACTTACTTCCATGGAATGTTGGATAGAATTGTATTCGGTAAGATGTAGCTCATATGGATCTAGAGAATAATTCAAAATGGTTTGTCTAAGAGAACTGATTGTATGATGACCTATGCATACTTCAATAACAGGCCACAAAACTGTGTACCATACCCATTGTAGGCAGCATTTAGTTTTATGAGCGAAACCTTCCATTTTGTCCAAATTTTTAATGTACTATCTATTGCCTACCAAATCATGTTGACAGATGGAAAAGGGGTACAAATCAAGGTTTAATCTGTCTTGCCACATGGTAATTACCTTCCATAATGAGAAAAACAAAGCTATGTTTGTTTACTGAGTGTCAGTATATCTGCTTTTGGCTGACCTTATTGGCACACGTAGCCTTCATGAGAAGAGGGAGAAAATTTGTTCCTCTTAACTCTCCCCAAAATAAAAGAAAATTCCATTCTAACTGGTACAGGGATTGAAACTCCCCCCCCCCCCATTTCCAGATGCTTGTCAATATTTTATTGGTTCCTAAGAATACTACCAGGGGCTTTACTGCCACCAGTGATTCATGAACTTAAAGGGCTTTAAATATTGCTATAAGTTCCCCTCAATTGTAATGAGGAGTTGATCTCTGCTATCTTCATTTCTCTGACAGATGAAAACATCTGTAAACAGTATGGATATCAGTGACCAACCGAGACCTTTCAAGACTATGCTCTGTCCTAACTGAGAAAAATTCCTTCACTTGAAAACGGAGATAACCCCTGACGTGTGGATGTTCATTTTTGAGGTCCTTTACCCCTTTGAAATGAATTGGCACCCCTCCCTCTCGATTGCCTCCAGTGCTCTTTCTTTTTCTCTGGAAAATGCTGAAGCACACAGGGATTGGGGCTCTGTCTGAGAAGGTTGGGATTGTTGCCTTTTACCCTCCCGAGGAAACTTGTTTGTTGGTTGTGGCAGTTTGGTTTGAGAGTGTTATGCTGATCTCTTTGTGGATTGCCTTGTGAAATGTTGCTGGTCCTGTTTAAAGTTCAAAGCCTTATTATTTAAGGTTCTCCCCTTTCTTAGGAGAGACCAAAAGCTTTTCTCCACTTCTGTGAAAGTGAGGTACTAGCTATATGGCCATTAGCCGTATCATTATCCATTGAGGGTTGAGGAAAAGCTAGACGACATGGCTTGAGCCCAAAAAACCGATTTTGAAGCGAAGCAAAAAATCTATTTTTGGGTGAGATGGCCATGTCGTCCTGATGGACCCGCCCTCCTTTTCCATAGAAAAGACTTAGGCAAGATCCCTCCCGAAACTACTATATCTGTAGCACCATGCTCAGTGCTACAAGGAATGAGCGCCATCTTGGATACTCGTAATAGTACGGGAGGAAGGGTAACCTTGATTACGGCTCCCCTTCTGTTTTTCGCCACTCTTCCCCCTCGAAATGAAAACGCTATTCGGGGTGAAGATTGCTATGTGTCGTACCAGTATATACGTCCCTTGATATTGTGCGATATCCTTAAGAAAATTTTAAGGATATTCGCGCCAGGAGTTAGAATTCTGGAGACCTAAAGGTCAATTCTCTCGGAATATCACTGTAGCCAAATATCCCTTAGAAAGCTACCAATAGGAACCTTCTCCACTTCTATTGTTTCCATTTTGAAATCTCGTAAATTTATCTCAAATTTAGCTTCGACAAAGTTCTGTAAAGCCCCATAAATAGGCTTATACAACAACTTTACCTGAGCTACTCTGGTAATATGAGATTCCCCGGGAACACCCACTTCCAGAAAAGACAGGACCAACATCAAGCTAAGGAATGCCGCTAGGTACCTATCTCTAGTGTCGTAATATACTCCTGAACGGATGGGAAAAGTTTCCCAATTGACAAATGCCCACGTTGGCTTCCTACCTTTTTATTTAAAAAAAAAAAAAAAAAAAACTATGATTCCCTTAAAATTTTGTAAATCCCCTGAATTGTTTCAGGTAGACCACTAAGAAGGGGATATAGTAGATTCTTTAGGTAAGGAGGAATCCCCTTTTAGCAACATATCCCTCATAGACCTCAAAACCATTTTAACCATTTGGGCCAGAAATCTATAAGACACTGATCGAGAGACATTAACCAGCATCTGAGACTGCTCTTGTTAGATTTTTAACAGCAGACTTATGCATCAGCAGTAACCTCTTAAGGAGTATGTTGGGAATAAATCCTATGGAATAGTCCCTTGATATGCCAACATGATTGAGGAAATGTAGCATAATTCTCAAATTCTGTATCATTGTAGCCACTAGCATGAAAAATATTAAATTCAGACCTGCAGCACAACCCTCACCCGAGTGCCAGGGGTTTTTCACTATGTCTCCTTCCTAGACATCCATTGTGGATACTACCTCCACCAATATCTATCCTGTTCCTGAGCCTGGAAGACTGGGTTCAGTTAAAAAGGCACCTACTAAAGCTTTCTCCTGAACCTAAATACCCAGAGGCCCATGCACCATAGAATTCCCAGGTCAGGGCGAGGATAAAACAAGAGGACCACAGCTTATGGGAACAGAAGGACCACCGTATTGGGAGCGGATTGATGCCTCAACTATTTGGCCTATAATTGAGACATCCACAGGAGATGCAAGCTGACCATACCCTGGAGGGACAGTAGCCTACCTAACCAAGTTACTGCTCAAAAGAAGTAAAGAAAGATGAGCTTAAAAAATGACTTCACATGGCAAGTGACAAAAACTAAAAATAAAAACCTGGCGACGAAATAAAACCGATAAATTATTACCCGAACTATCGCTAAGTATAACGAATAACAAAATCGGAAATTAACCAACTATACCTAACTTAAAGGTTGAGGAGGATCCCTGACCAGTCTGGTATTATGAGTGTACAGTAAATAATGTATTCACGCAATGACAAAATCAAAAAATGTTTATTGAGCTCAACCAGATAGCTTTGGCCCCAGCACCAGTATACCAGTATTAGTTTTTGGCAATGTATCATCGCGTGTCTGACGTATTTCAGCATAAGTGTGCTGTAATGGATTTAATAGAGCCTGAATCCTTTTCTTCCTCATTCTCACTAAGTCCGTGTTGGGCACATTGATACACTGGCCCCTGAGCAGTGAGAAAAAAATTTCTTTGGTATTTTCTCACTGTACTGTATTTCCTTTTCTAGCCTTTCAGAGGAAAGTTCATAAAGACTACACAGCACATTAACCCAAAAACTGTGTTTTATGTTAGAAAACAACCCATATCACAACAACTCCAGCACATAAAGGCTCTATTCTACATTGGCCTTCCCTAATGCATGTGCTGACTAATGCTGCTATTTTTCACCTATACAGTACTGTACTGTAGTACCCTAGATGTCAGATGCTTCTGAACATGAAAAAGTCCATTGACAATTTTTCACTATTATTTGATCCGGAAATTGAAAAATAATTTGAGATTGACCAGACAATTGCAATTTGCCAGAACAAGTATGGCTGAGATGTATATCATTAATGGTATAATGCCCTTTAAGGTACTCATCTCCATATTCACATGCTCTCTCCCAGTGCACACCCTCAAAACATCGTTGTTGATTTTTTTTACTTGATTGTTAGTTTGTACTTTTGGTTATATACAGTGTTCATAAAAATGTGGAATAATAAGGTTAGTCGTAGTAATAGACTATTTAAAAAGTTTTTAAACCAATAGAATTGAGAAGTAAGTTCACTGCTATGTCAGAGTGGTGTGCTCATATCTACTCCAGCCAGGAATTCTCTTTACTATGGATAAAGTGAAATTCAATTTTTATATATTTCTATGAACCTCCCATGATGTTCATTTGACTTTCGTCTCTGGAAGCTTGGGATGACAACGTTACTCCTGAAAATTTAAGAAATTTCCTGTTTTCTTTCTTTCCAATATACTATGTCCATAGTAAAAAGCAATGAGACCAGCACCTAATAACGATATGGTGCGCGTAACGGATAGCTTCTTTAGTCTAAAAATTGACATGGAACAATAATGTGTGCTCTTCTGCTCCAGATATTAGGTTTTTTGTTTATTTTTATATTATACTGTTTTAAAGATGTCTTCTCTGGATTTGCTAGCAAGCACTGCACTCTTGTGCATAAAAATTTTTTTTTTGGTCGTGTTCATGATACACATGCTCTCTGTGTCTCATGGAGGGTATAATTTTTAATTTGGCTAATCTTGTGAGGAGTACATAGGCCCCACTATTCTTCTAAGGGAAGTATATTTTGAGCTCAGATTATTATAGTTTAAAGAGCTTACCTCTAGTTCAAGATTAATTTGGAGAAGGCTAGGCTACTTATTTATAAAGGGAATGATGATGGTAATGTCATCCCAGCCTTTGACTGACAAGATAATTTTGCTAGTCATGGGCTTGTTGAGATTTTAACCCCATTAGCTTCTTTTGTGGAAGTTCAAAAGGACAATAAGTTTTAAATTTAGAATAATATTTGAGATCTAACTTGCCCTGTTTCAAACCCTAACTTGACTTCTTAACTGTTGTTAGTGGTTCTAGTGCATCCTTTTGCTGTAAAACCCTTGCACTCCCATATTTTTAGCCATCTAAATTTCATAGGAACTTTTAGACACCTAAAATTTGGAGATCTATAACTAAAATGGTAGCCTCGGTCGTTATTACCCGCCGCTCGCTATAGCACTGCCTCTAAGTAACCGCTTATCCAAAATTTGCTGATATGATGGTTTGAATAACCTGTAGCTGGATATTATTTAGTTGATTAAGGATGCTAAATGCCCTATCTCTTTCCTTCATTGGCTATCCACTACCTGTATGGTTTGGGAGTCATTGATATGAATGTCAGGGGAGGTTCATAAGTACTCATTTGACTTCATATGCATACCCATCCTTCTCCCCACTGTTTAGTGGCATCAAGGATAGGGGAGTACTGTATTTCGTTTTTGAGACTGAAGAAGCTATGCGTCATTCACGTGTTATTGTTAGACGCTGGTCTCATTGCTTAACCCTGTTACCCCCAGGCTATTTGGAACTTTCCAACCCTTAACCCCCCGGTAATTTTTTTTCAAGCTATGCAAAAAAAATAATGTATATAGCAGTTTTTTGCAAGGACGTACCAGTACGTCCATGGGGGGAAAGGGATGAGTTTTGTGAAACGTACCAGTATGTCCATTGGGGGTAAAAGGGTTATCAAGAGGTATTAGTGTTTTGGAAGGTAAGAAATTGAGAAAATTTCTTAATTCTGAGTTAATGTCAACATTTCGAGCTTCCAGACAGAGGTAATATGAACATCAGGTGAGTATAGAAATAATATTCTTTATTATTAAAATTGTGATTTATTTAGTATGATTTTATATATGTGTTGAGTACTAAAATGCTTTAAAGATAAACCCCATCCTATGTTGTTAATAGGTTCTGAAAGATCCCATGTCAGACGATTTTTTTTATAAGTTGGATTTCTCCACTATAGAGTAACTTACACATTTCCTATATATACTGTGTGTATGTGTAATATACATTATTTATATATATATATATATATATATATATATATATATATATATATATATATATATACATATATATATACATATATATATATATATATATATTATATATATATATATATATATATATATATATATATATATATATATATATATATATATATATATATATAATATATATATATATATATATATATATATATATATATATATATATATATATATATATATATATATATATATATATATATATATATATATATATATATATATATATATATATATATATATACACACACACACTGCACTGAAAAAAGTACTTTAAACCTGCTTCCATGCAAAGTACATTGCTGTATAGTACATTACTTAATCGTTATTTTTTACCTTGGAAAACAACATAAGGTTGGGTATTAATATGTAACTTGAATTTTATTTTTGTATTTAATATTCAAGGATGAGCAATGTAAAGTCCGCAGAGATGTACAGTATGTCGAACCAACGTAAAGGAAAGGAGGGATTTTTGGATCTAGGACAGGTTAGTCCTACAGTATTTATTATGTGCGTAATTAATTCAGGGCATATACAAATTGGTATCCAAATGATCTGGAACTACCAGAGATGAGTCTCTTGTTCCCCTATAATTAACCAGTAAGTCAGTTACCATGGAGATATTGATTAACCCTTTTACCCCCAAAGGACGTACTGGTACGTTTCACAAAAGCCATCCCTTTACCCCCATGGACGTACCGGTACGTCCTTGCAAAAAAATGCTATAGAAATTTTTTTTTCATATTTTTGATAATTTTTTGAGAAAATTCAGGCATTTTCTAAGAGACTGAGACCAACCTGACCTCTCTATGACAAAAATTAAGGCTGTTAGAGCAATTTAAAAAAAATATACTGCAAAATGTGCTGGGGAAAAAAATAACCCCTTGGGGGTTAAGGGTTGTAAATTTCCAAATAGCCTGGGAGTAAAAGGGTTAAGGTCAGAATATTTTTTTAATTGTTAGAAATACAAAAAAAAAAAAAAAAGAATTTAAAAAAAGAAATGGTTATTTCTAGACAGTCCTGATGTTCACATTGCTTCCCTCTGAAAGCTCCCTTATATTAATGTTTACCCATACTACTAAAAAATTTTGTTTATTATCTTTCCAATAGACAGGCTCTAGTAAGAGACAATCTTGCAGTTAGTGGTAATAAAATAATGGCTTGGACAGGCCACACTGCCTTGGTCTTTAATGCCCTTTACATATATATGTCCATCAGTGAAATGGTAAATTAAAAAAAGGTTCTTACTCCAAAGTTATATATTTATTATTTATTATACAACTGAATATTTATTGACATTTAATATACATAAAATTTTACATTACCATTCAGTAGGATCCAATTAGCACTTTCATAATTTCTCCCTGTATACATTACTACATTATTACTCAACCTTAACATTTCTGCAACTATGAATATGAATACAGTATTGTAATGTCTAGCTTTCATAATGTTGGAACAAATTGTACATTAGAAAATCACATTTCTGTCCATGCAAATTCCTAAATATTGTTTACTCCATTTCAACCCAAATAAGGGATCTCTTTGCTATGGTGCTGCTTTCATGTTTTGGTCTTTCTCTAACATCTAAACCTATTTAAACACTTAATAATCCTGTTCTAATATTACACAAACTCTGTTCATTAATATTCATCATATATTACATTTATTAGGCCTGTATGTGAGGAACACTATTTGCTGTATTATTGTAGTAAAAGTTTTGTATGACACATTAGTGCATGTAAAGGCTATTAGATAATTAACCCCAGGTAAATACGTTTGTTTTATAAAACCAACTTCTTAATTTCTCCATACTTCAAAATGTATAAATCAGTAAAAGTTTGTTTATAATCAAAATACTTTACATAATACTCACTTTAATGAAGCACCAAAATAATAATATAACGCTTTGCCATAACAGTGCTTATTGTAAAATCATGAAGTTCATAAACAATATGTGTAATAAGCACCAATATGTTTAATCCATTAACCAAGTTTGTTTATTATTACTAATTTCTGAAAGTAATTAATTGACAACAGTACAGTATTGTACTTTCAACATAATTTCAGGATATAATTTTTTTCCAAATGAAAAAATAAGTTGAACACATGAACATATACTCATCTTACTTTTTTAATTAGTATAGAAGTTGTAAAATTATTTAATGATTTTTTACCCTTGCATTACAAAGAAAATCATGATCTTGCAGTATTTTCTTTAAAGTAAGTGAAACAGAAGTTGAACAGCTTGCAAGGGTAAATCTCATTTTGTTAAATGAACAAATTCTCAGGGTCTCCATAGCCCAGATGTAGTAAATACAAATATGAAAAGAGGGAAAGAAGGTAATTAGGTGTAAGTAGGATATTCATCTGTAGATAAAATTTCTTCAAGTCTGTAAACAGCAGGTGAGACTTCCCTTTTATTTAGTTGGAGGAAATTTCCATGGTAAAGTAATTTCGTTCTTATAATTTAACTGAGATTTGTGATTTCTAGTTTGATTATTTATAATCCCAGTACTTGAATATTGGACATAATTGTTAAATCTAACTGTAAATGTTGATTAGATTTCTCTTTCATTTTTTACGACTTCTATGAGGATATAAATCACTTTTCTCAGTGAAAGAACCTCCTGATATGGACTGGAAGAATATAGATGATGGGGTTGTTGTCTAAATGCCTAAGACAAAATTTATTACGGCCCTTGTGATTGGGTCAATATTGACCAGGTAAGCAGATATTCCTTCTGACCAATTTGGTAGATGGCAGCCTAGTAAGAGAATCTTAATTGTGTTCATGACCAGCCATCTTGTGCTATTTTTATTCGGACTCTTTTGTTGACCTAACATAGCTTTGTAATAATGGCTAACATGATCCTTGATAATTCCTTGTGATGTGACCATGCCTAGTTTACCAAGACTCTATTTGTGCTTTCTCAAATGCCAGAAACCTTTATGATATTCTAACCAAGTTTCCACCTCCATCCAAGTGGCTTTAAAAATTATGTACTAGATTGAAGCCTCATAGGGTATAGATGTTCACCAAATGAACCCTTGTAGCCAATTGTGTCCTCATGATCATAACACACTGCTTGCCTTGTAGCCATAACTTACACAATTGTTTTGTGTCTATTCTCATCTCTTATTAGAAAGCAATTGTATGAAACATGCTGAAAAACAAACACTTATCTAGCAGTGTTTGAATCATTGTTTAAATTAACTGAACTGCCTACCTGCAGTGGTAGGGTATGGCAAGACAGTAAAGGGATTTTGACAAAGGAAAAATCTATTTCTGGGGAGATACCTGTGACGCCCGGTGAAAAGGGCCCTTCCTTACACTTTTCTGATATGAATACTTCCAAATATACCAGAGAAAGTTAAAGTATGGAATGCAGAGGTTACTACCCTTGCGCGAGCACCCACTGGGCGTCGTGTATAAAGCAGGGGCGTGTGAAAACCACTATTCACAGGCTGTTTTCCATTTAGATAATTCCTTCATCAAAGGGAAGGGCTGAAACAGAGGCTATAATTCAAGAATGGCATAATGCACAATTGTTGGCATCCAGTAGGAAAATTCTTAGTAGCATGGCAACTTCTCTAACAATATGTGGTATGCAGACCAGGAAATACATAGATAAATATTCTCAAGACCCTGAAAGTTCTGTCTTCTGATTGGGAATGCTACAGGAAAATAACACATTGAAAGCTGACAATTTTAAGACAAAAAAAGTCCCAAACATGAAGTTTCCTTTTGTAGCATTATACTAACAAGTAAGAAAAAGAAATGATAATACATAATGACTGCTAAACAAAAGGACAATGAGTAAACTTTGGTAAACCTCGAAGTAGCCACAACCAAATAATTAGCAAGAATACATTTTGATGATGAGAACAAAACATATATGCCCAATTAATAGAACACAGCTTTTCTCATAGAATACACCTGCTGACCAATAAGCCAAGCATGAGAGCATTTGCATTTGGTAAGTGAGGAAACCAATGCCTCACTTAACTTGGAGGGCTTATTTCAGATCAATAAAGTGTCTGTTACCTCACTTTCCGCAGCTATTCAGCATTAGCTTATCAGTCATAATTGGGTATTTAGTCATAAATAAATATACAGTGTAAGCTTTGTAATTCCCACGAACTTACTGTAATCAATCTATGCTTTTACAAGAATAATTATTAAGGCTGGAGTCAATATCACAAAAATCCTGCAATTTGATACTGTAAACATGTAATGCTCAATGTACAATATGACATAAATTTACTCATGTACAAAGTACAGCTGTATAAATTAAGGTAAAGCATAGTCCTCTTGTTTTGAAGTTTTCAAACTATTAATATGATTAGGCTTTTGCCTAATGGGAATATTCATTGGAATACATTTTTGAGTGACATTAACACCTGTCCATTTATTATAACTCTGGCTACTTGACATGAGCAGGAGATTTGTACTGTAAAGCACTAGCAATGGTATTTAAATTTGTGGTAATGTACTTTTTGTCTCCCAGGGAATAGTATTTGTTAATGATATTCTAATGAGTGTGTTACTGTGAATGGTGTATCAACATGTGTTTCTTAAGATAAGTATTTCTTGTGAAGCTTTGGGAACATACTGAACAAAGAAAAGGCCTTTCTCCTGTATGGGTTCGGATATGGTATTTTAGGTATCCGCTCTGATCAAACCTTCTGGGACAATACGGACAAGGATAAGGTTTTTCTCTGCCATGAGCGCAGAAGTGTTGTTGAAAGGAAGTTCTCTGGGAAGTGAAGAAAGGACACTGGCTGCAATAAAATACTGGGATGTTGACGTCCTCACTAGGAGTTGAGGTTGATGTTTCGTTTCTTGGTTCCCTTCTGGATATTCCGTCACTGCAGCTACCTTCCTCTGCTCTTCCCTGTAGAAGAGGCTTTTTGTATAGTCAGCAAAATACAAAGTTTAATGAAAATATATAAATAATGCTTCTAAAATTAATCCTCTTAAACAAGAATAAAATTTGAACCTAAAATTTCATGTAGCTTCTACAGTTTATTTAATGAACCATGACCTAAAAGATAAATCATTTCTTTCAATCCCATCTTTTTCTAAGAAAATTTCTAAGAAAACCACGCATGCAACAAACAAAATTTACAATCAGAAATTACCATATGCTGGGTACTGCAACCTGTTGTGAAGACTAGACTAGGAGGCATAGGTTTGAATCCTTGCCCAGCCAGAAGTATAAATCATCAATAGATTTCCATTGGATATACTGTACATTCCCAAATCTAGAATTTGATATTGAACTGCCATTGTGGGAGATATTTATATTATCATGAAATTCATGTGTCAGTGATAGATGTTCATCTTAAATAGCCATGTGTTGGAAATTCATTAATATGCTATATCATGGTGCAGATGGGTTGATTTAAAATCTAAGAACAGATTCCTGAATTCAACAGGAACATGTACAGTGGACTTGAAATTAACTTATATCTATCTCTCTTGATAGCATGGTTGGTAAGAGTCCCTGCTGGCATTTGTTTCGACACACAGGCGTAGGTTCGATTCCTTGCCCAGCCAGAAGCATTTGTCATGATTGAATTTCCGGTGGATATACTTTCCCAAAGGTAGAATTCAATATTAAAATCCACTTGTGGTTGATATTTACATTGATTAAAATCACTGTTAGTGATAGATATTTGTAATAAATAGCCACGTGTTGCAAATTCACTAATATGCTATCATGGTGGAGATGGGTTGATTTAAAGTCTAAGAACGGATTTTTTAATTCAACAGGAATATGTACAGTGGACTTGAAATGAACTTGTATATCTCTCTTGATAGCATGGTTGGTAAAAGTTCCTGCTGGCATTTGTTTCAACCCAGAAGCATAGGTTCAAATCCTTGCCTAGTCAGAAGCGTTTATCATAAATGAATTTCCAGTGGATAAACATTCCCAAAAGTAGAATTCGATATTAAAATGGCATTATGGTTGATATTTACATTAATAAAAATCATGAGTATTAATGATAGATATTCATATATTATATATATATCTATATCTATATATATATATATATATATATATATATATATATATATATATATAGATAGATATATATATATATAGATATATAGATATATAGATATATATATAGATATATAGATATATAGATATATATATAGATATATAGATATATAGATATATATATATATATATATATATATATATATATATATATATATATATATATATATATATATATATATATATATATATATATATAGATATATAGATATATAGATAGATATATAGATATATAGATAGATAGATAGATATATAGATATATAGATATATATATATATATATATAGATAGATAGATAGATAGATAGATAGATAGATAGATAGATAGATAGATAGATAGATATATATATATATATATATATATATATAGATAGATAGATAGATAGATAGATAGATAGATAGATAGATAATATATATATATATAGATAGATAGATAGATAATATAGATAGATAGATAGATAGATAGATATATATATATATATATATATATATATATATATATATATATATATATATATATATATATATATATATATATAGATATATAGATATATAGATAGATATATAGATATATAGATATATATATATATATATATATATATATATATATATATATATATATATATATATATATATATATATAGATAGATAGATAGATAGATAGATAGATAGATAGATAGATAGATAGATAGATAGATATATATATATATATATATATATATATATATATATATATAGATAGATAGATAGATAGATAGATAGATAGATAGATAGATAGATAATATATATATATATAGATAGATAGATAGATAATATAGATAGATAGATAGATAGATAGATATATATATATATATATATATATATATATATATATATATATATATATATATATATATATAGATAGATATTTATTCATTTATAGCCAGACACTTACTCTTTTTTAACTAAGGGACTTACTAATGATATCATTCTTCTCTGAACACAAAATACCTGTAGTATACTGTATTCTACTCCCAAATTGGTGGTAGAATTTTTTATAGTTCCATAAAAGAAATTAATAAAAAATAAAAAGTAGTTACTCTTGATTTTAAAAACAGGCTAGCTAGAATGTATGTGTTAATCATGTCACATAAAAACAAACTGTTTACATTTACTAGTAGTTTTGTTAAACCTAGGATGGGTATTTACCTTTTCAAGCATTAAACCTTGGATGGGCATTTATCCTCTCAAGCATAAGCCTATAACCAATTAAATTACCTGGAAACTTTAAAAAACAAGGCAATTAGACCAAGTCCCTTGCTTTTAAACTTAAGTTTACTTACCATAATCTTTAGTGAATTTGAAACATTTCTCAGCTGACAATTATGCTTATTTCTAAGAAAATTAATATCAGCATCTCTAAATGCTTTTTAGATGTAAAATAATTAAATAGGTATCCAGAGTTCTGTATCATTGTGAGGTCTAGGGGACTTCAGGGCTGCTGTGGCCCTTGCGTATGTGTAGCCATGTGTCTCCTTAGTGATGCCTTGCGAGAAAATCTTTGGTCACACCTGGGACAGGAGAAAGGTTTCTCTCCAGTGTGAATTCGAATGTGTATGTTCAAAGAGCCTCTCTGGGAAAACCTTGCGGAACAAAATGGGCAAGGGTATGGTTTCTCTCCAGTGTGTGTTCGGACATGTCTGATCACATGAACCCTTCTGAAGTGGCTGTAATCACAATAGGGGCACCTTAGAAAAGTAACGCCCTGGTACTCGTAGGATTCAAAGACCATGTTCGTATCATCGGCAGCAGGTTTGTTGTAGCCAGTACCAGCAACTCCCTGTTGAGAAGGGTTTCCAAATATGTATATGATCTAGAAATTATGTGAATTTAAATTCATATACAGTACAGTAATGTTATCTTGGGTGATATTAACAGAGAAAACCATTGCTTAGTGCATTTAAAATATTTTAAAGAGGTATTATTAACTTCAAACACATGCATGAAGAAACAGAAGTTTACTAGGAAAATTTATTTCTATACTCCCCTGATGTTCATAATACTTCTCTCTCGAAGCCTGGGTTAATACCAACGATTGTACTAATACTAAAAACTTTGTTTTCTTTCCTTTCAATAGGCTTTGGCCTTTAGTACAGTATTGAGACAATCTGTTGGTTAATGGCAATAAAATAGTCTTGGATATGTCACAGATATTTCGTCTTTCCCATCCCTCAAGGAGAAACTAAATCATTATCCTCTTATTACTATTTAGTGGGGAGGAGGGGCATGTACATGAATATCAGGTTAGTATAGATATAATAAATATTATTTATTAAAATTAATTTTATTCCTATAAAACTCCCCTGCTGTTCATAATGTGGAGTTCCACACTCTGATGGAGGTAAATCAATGAAAGAAAGATAGAAAATGTAAAATCCTAAAATAATTCTTATCTACCATGTAGCCTATAGTTCATTTCTTTTAGCGAGGCAGATTTGCACCAACCCGCAACGGTGCCATTTTAGCTCGGAAAAGTTTCCTGATTGCTGATTGGTTAGAATTTTCTTGTCCAGCCAATCAGCAATCAGGAAACTTTTCCAATCTAAAAGGGCACCGCTGCGAGTCGGTGCAAATATGCCTCGCTAAAAGAAATGGACCATAGTACAAAGGTAACTAATCGTCACCAAAGTGTTAAAAGTACAAAGGTAACTAATCGTCACCAAAGTGTTAAAACTCGAGCCTCCAGATTGTGTTCCTAAATATTACCCCACTACCAAAATATACCTTTTTTATATACTATACAGTACTGCCTAACACTGTATTTTCACAAGAAAAGAAAAAAACATACAATAACCTTAAATTTACACAATTGAAATAAAATTTTCATTTATATTACATTCCACAGCACCTAAAACCCAGCAATCTTGATAAGATAAAGCATTTTTCTCAAGATAATGCTTAGCAAACACCAACAAGGTAAGCCATTGAGGTGCTGCTAAAACTATATCCAAAGAAAGATTCCAACTGAAATTAGTCAATGTAACTGCTCTTTTAATATCATGAATGCTAACCTTCAAGTCTTTAATCAGACTTGGATCCAATTATCTGTGACCCTTTGTGACTAAACTTCTAACAAAATATGACAGCACTTTTGGAAAGAGGATGATTCAAAATCCTAACCCAACAAAACAAATTGGGAACCTTTCCCCTAATATGCTCAGTCTTGTCCAAATAACACTTAGTAGCTCTCACAGAAGAAAGAAATCTATTCGTTGATGTATCACAACTTTCTTTTTCAAAGACGAAATATGAAAAATTGCTTTAATCTTGTAATCATCCTTTGCTCGGAATTTATACATACAGTACATACATATACCAAGGCACTTTCCCCAATTTTGGGGGGTAGCCGACATCAACAAATGAAGCAAAACAAAAAAAGGGGACCTCTACTCTCTACGTTCCTCCAGCCTAACAAGGGACTCAACCGAGTTCAGCTGGTACTGCTAGGGTGCCACAGCCCACCCTCCCACATTATCCACCACAGATGAAGCTTCATAATGCTGAGTCCCCTACTGCTGCTACCTCCGAGGTCATCTAAGGCATTGGAGGCAGCAGCAGGGCCTACCGGAACTGCGTCACAATCGCTCGCCATTCATTCCTATTTCTTGCCTCTCTCACATTTATGTAAAAGATATAAAATCATCTTATTTTCTCCAAAACCTACATTATATGGAAGAGCTTGTCGTTCACCAATGTGTTTAGTTGAAGATAGAGCTAACAGCAAAATCTTAGCTGTGACATCTTTGAATGAACTTTCAAAGGTTCAAAATGAGAACACTATATATTCCAGTACAATATCTAGGTATATAGAATGTTCTAACACCTGAAGGCTTCTAAATAATAAAGACCTAAATACAACCATAATAATACCAAAATTGGATAAATCCAAGACTAAGTATTATTGTACAGTACTTAGTATTGATGTATAACCTTAATAACTGAAATAGGCACTTACTTTTCATAAAAAACAATTGCAACAAATTAATATTATTCAAACTAGTTCTAGTCAGTGAAACAATCCTTGATTTGCATCAGTCAAAATAAATCTTTCATTGCCTTTCATGCAAATTATTAGTTAACTTTCTTTTGGAACCTAAGATAAACAATTGACAATTTTTCAAAAACTCCTTACTTCTAAGGACACTCCCTGGGATAACCGATAAGGATCGGGCCATAAATTCAGTCACTGAAATTGGTTCTGCATCACTGGAGTACAAATTGTGTCCAGATCAAGTACCCTGTTCAAATTCCGATTGACATGATATTGAAAAGCTCTCATTGTAAGCGACTCATCAGAATGAACTTTTCTAAAGAAATCATTGCCCCCAGTAGTTTCATCCACATTACAAACTGACAGTAACCTTTATCTGCTTGAACTTTTCTAACAAATGAAGACTGAATCCTCTTTTCTGATGGAAAAACCCAAAAAGGAACTGTTCCTATTATCAGGTATTATCCTTTCAAAATATATAATAGTTTGAGTTGGAATAAAAAGACTTCTACAAATTAATCATGACTCCTGTTTCTAGCACCCTGAGTAACGAAATTTGATGAACTCTTAATTCTTTCTAAAGAAGCTCTCATAAATAGCCAGTCGTTCAGTTAAAAAAGAATCCTAGAGTCTCAGAAACCACATAATTTTTTAGATGGGAGCCATCATCCTGAAGAAGACTTTGGAAACCGTCCTGATACGAAAACACAAGCACTTTAATTAGTAAACTTTTGAACCTTTCACAAACAAGGTAAGTCCTTGAATTTTGATGAACAGGAATGTGAAAGTAGGCATCTGTCAAGTCATTCAATAACTTCTAATCCCTCTTCCTTAACACCCTCAGGACTGTCAATGGTGTTTCCATCAAAAACTTGGTGAAAACTATAAACCTGTTTTGAATTGATACATCTATAACTGGTCTCAAACCTCACAATGCTTTGGGGAATAGAAACAACCTTTTGTAAAACCCTGGAGACTGATCCAAGACCTCTTCTATCTCCTCCTTTTCTAAATTTTGCAATCTCTACTTTCAAAAATGAGCCTCTGCTGAACTTGGAAAAGGTATTGGTTCATTGAACAAGGGATGGCTGGACATTAACGTCGCTAGGGAAAACTTTTGATGTGCTGGTGGACAAACCTACATTACAACAATGCTCACTGTCATATGAAATATAATTCAACAGTTCAGTTCCTGCTGAAACTTTTGAAATATATCTAATATTAGTCTTCTTGATCTACAGGAACCATATGATATGCCAAACCATTAACATAGGTATAAAATGTTTTTCTGGGTCGACCTGTGACGTCCGGTGAAAAGAGTCCTTCCTTACACTTTTCTGATATAAATACTTCCAAATATACCAGAGAAATTAAAGTATGGAATGCAGAGGTTACTACCCTCGCGCGAACACCCTGTGGGCGTCGTTTATAAAGCAGGGGCGTGTAAAAACCACTAGGGCCTCTGTTACGGCCCTCCCCTTTGATGAAGGAATTACCTAAATGGGAGACAGCCTGTGAATAGTGGTTTTCACACGCCCCTGCTTTATAAACGACGCCCACAGGGTGTTCGCACAAGGGTAGTAACCTCTGCATTCCATACTTTAATTTCTCTGGTATATTTGGAAGTATTTATATCAGAAAAGTGTAAGGAAGGACTCTTTTCACCGGGCGTCACAGGTATCTCCCCAGAAATAGATTTTTCCTTTGTCAAAATCCCTTAATAATGAGCATCTACTTTAGCAAGTGGAGGGATATTAGAATCCAGGCTACCAGCTTGGTCCTCTATCTCAGAATCTGCAGTTTGTAAAGAGCAAACCAGACTATGGAATTATGGAGGTTTTACAAAAGAAGGACCTGAAGTACAGTCATTCAAGAGTGCAAGTCTCGGTTAGAGGCAATCCACTCCACCATATGCTTTGCACCCTCCAAACCCCTACTGACTAGTGCTCTAGAACTGCTTGGTAAAACTTGAGGAGTTAAGCTAGGATCACTGCCTTTACCCAAACACTCACTGGTCTTTTATTTACCAAACAAAGCAAAAGAGGTAAAGAGCCTAAGAAGCTCATTACTATAAAACCCTGAAATTTTGTTGATACAGTAGCTACAGAGGCATTATCATCATTACCCCCACTCTACTAAACTAGTCATTTGCCTCATCTTCTCAGGATTTTCCTTGAAATAAATGTTACTTTGTTTTACCTTTGTACCTCTTAAAATGGTCAGCTACCATCTGAATACCTGTATACCTCTTCAGAAGAGTAACAGTAAATGATTCACATTCGTCACGATTATTGTACCTAAATCACAGTATTGTATTGCCTCTGGCACAAGACAGACATATGAGAATGAAAATCATGATTGCCCAGCATTAATTCCCTAAACAACTCCTTTGGGAATTGTTAAAAAATCCAGAAGACAGCTTTTTATTGCTAATAATTTAAATCTCACAAAACAGAAGAAAACTGAGGAAGGGGTTAAAATACCAACTACAGAACGAGATGGCAACAAGAGTACCGAAGAGACAAATGATCTGCAGCATATCCAATTTGAGGTTACTGCCAGATTGTCTCAATACTTTAACTGAAGCCTAAGCCTATTGTAACAAAAGAAAAAGAGAAATTTTTATTCTTAGGGTAAACATCACTATTAAAATAGGCTTTGAGATAAGCATCATGAACGCCAGGAAAGTCTTATAGAAATAATCTAAGAATGGGTGCCAGTCATCAACTTCAAAAAGAAGTAATTCCTTATACTTTGCAAGAAATCACATTCAAATAATCCCCATTTTGATGAATTGAGATATCTATTACAATATTGACCAACAAAGCATTATTTTACACTTGGTTTTATGTCAGTTCTTCACTTCATGGTTTAGGAGTAAAATTAATTCTCCTCACTCTTATGTCCTGCATTTAGTCTTCCTGAGCTCAAATTTGGCCTAGTTCATCTATTCCTTTTCCTCATAATTTCCTGGTTCCTCCGACACATTTTCATCCTACCACTGTATTTGGTAATGTATTTTTGGACCAGCTACTTCTCATCCCATCTCAATAAAAAAAATTTCCAGTTTTTAAATACAATATCCCTCTGACAATTCCTCATTTGTAATACAGTTTTCCCACATTATTTTGTATAAAATAGAATAAAAAAAAACTCTTGGTGTATTTACACAGACACACTAAACAGTAATACTAGCTATTACTATTCATGCGATGATAGGTAGAGAAGTAAATATTGAAAATGTTTAAAGACATACTAATTACTTGCATACAAATAATAATACTTTATTACAAAATAGTACAACATAAGATTAATTTAAGCTTCAAGTCTATGATCTTCTCATAAAAATTTTTGCAAAATCAAACACCACACTACTATACACTACTTGTAAATAAAAAAATATATAAAAAGTTAGGCTTCTATGAAAAAATGAAAGATTTCTTGCACAGTAGAACTAAACCATTCTTTCAATACTACGGCAACCAATTGTAACTACCACATACCATAAATAACAGCAGCCTGATACAGTAGTTTAAAAAATATCACTCCTACTATTGATGTGTCATCATGTGTTTTCTCATGCTGTACTTCCTGGTGAAACTCTGGCAGCATACGGGACATAAAAAAGGTCTCTCTCCTGTATGAGATCGGATGTGATAAGTCAGTGTTCCTTTCTGTGAGAATTTGGTGGGACAGAAAGGGCATTTGTATGGCTTCTCTCCTGTGTGAGTTCGTAAGTGTCGAATTAAGTACACTTTCCTGATGTTATAATACGAGCATAGGGTGCACTTGTAAAACGTCATGTTGTTCATCTCGATGGTCGTTATTTTGTCCACTAGACCAGTCTTCTCGGATAAAGTGTTCGATCCTGATCCTTCCTCTCCTCCTCCCTGTGTGAGAGGATTTGCTTTGTTAAGTACAGTATGTCATACATCTTGTACCATAAGTTGTAAATTGAGATCATTTAAATACGGTAGTTTGAAATGCATTACATTATTCTCCTTTTCTTTAAGGAAAGAAATCCTGTTTGTTATTTTGCAATAACTCTATAGATAGGATCAAGATGTTTTTTAAGATATGTCTAAGAGGGAAATAGAAAATACATTTTCTAAGGTTTTATAGCTAAACTTAAAATCTCTAAGGAAAAAAATTTTATTATGAAGGCCGTTGATGTTGAGGGAACATGGTTACTGCATATCAAATTGTCCAGAACCAAATTGTAAAATATTGCTGTAAATGGTATTATAAATACCAACGTGTGACCTTAAAATAAGAATAAAAAAATTCTTCAAACCTCTCCACACAGGCTTATGATGACATCCCATAGGGTAGATGATACTGAACTTAGGTCGGACTCATTCACCTAAAAGGACATGTTTGCTTGAGAGTGAATATACGTTGCAACATCCTTGTTTCATATCTGGGCAAACCGCCACTAGTTTTAGATACAGTAGTAGAAATATTACTCAGTTTATTGGGTAGAATTTATACTTCTTGAATCATGAGGCAAGTAAAAATGAACAATTGCCAATACTTATCATATAGAAAAATATGAAACCCATCGAGGTATAATCAAAAGAAAAGCAGTCAAGAAATTAAGAAGGATATTTGCTCTTAAAAGCATAAAGATAAGGAAAGATGGAAATAGGAATGTAATAAAATAATCAAAATTTACTAAAAGCTTAATTTTCATATTAAGTTGAACCTAAATAAAATTTACATTTAATTGTAAATTTCATTTTTGGGCTCAAGCCATGTCGTCCTGATGGAAGGGTCCTATAAGTAGCTTTCTAAAGGATATTTGGCTACATTGATATTCCCAGAGAATTAACTTTTAGGTCTCCAGAAATCTAACTCCTGGCGCGAATATCCTTAAAATTTCTCTTAAGGATATTGCATAATATCAGGGGACTTGTATCTTGATACGACACATAGCAATCTTCACCACGAATAGCGTTTTCGTTTCGAGGGGGAAGAGTGGCAAAAATAGAAGGGGAGCCGTTATCAAGGTTACCCTTCCTCCCGTACTACTACTAGTATCTAGATGGCGGTGTATCCAAGATGGCACTCATTCCTATTTTTTAGCGATTTCACACGGTGGTATTTCCTGTTGATCTAACGTTTTGATCACTTTTGTGAGGATTTATTATGCAATCTCCAGCTTCTTTTTCCTCTGGAAAGTTGAGTATTTATTCTTTACAGTGTATAATTTTTAGCTCCTGTTTCACAGTGAAATTAGAGTCATTTATTGTGTTAAGAAGCTAGGACTGTCACCGAAGGCGCCATGGGTGCTGTTGTTCGTTATGCATGTGTTATTTAGTTAGCAGAACGACTTTCCCGGTTGTAATAGCATTAATAAATTATGAAAGCTATTTACGCACAATTATACTAATAAAGATATATATTTTATGCATAATTTCCTCTTCCTTTTGTCGATCGTATACGTTAGAGTTTCGGCGATTTAGGTAGCCGGGATCTCGCCTCGCGCTATGCTACCTAGCCTATGCGCTGTAGTATACTTTCAGACATTATCCCTGTTTACCCTCGTGTATCATTTTATCAATTCAGCGGGAGATAGTACATCTCCTAGAATTATATAACTCGATACTTGTCTCCTGTGGAGATTTAAGGGTAATCCCTCCTTCCCTCTTGAGTACCCTATCTGGTCTTGCCTTAGAGTAGTTCACTCCGGCTTAACTAGGCTAGGGTTTTCTGTCTGCCACCTTTGCTGGCGAGATCTCGGCTTTGGTTTTCGACAGAACCTCAGAGTATTCAGTCTTTCTGCCGGCGGCAGAGCAGCAGGGTGAGTAGTCACTCCCCTGCCGGCTTACAGCTGCCGACATAGGAGGCTAAGCCTCTCTAGGCTGCACCTGAAGTGGTAGTATGATGCTGCCACCTTCTCCCCTGCAGTCTAGAAGACTAGTCCTGTGTCGGCAGACCCTAGGCTGAAGAATAGATATTCTTCTGCAGCCTAGGATGTCGCCGATACTGAAACATTGTTTCTCTCTTGTGTGGAAGTAGCGGCAATCCTGCCGCCACCTTCTACACTTGATAGATTTGGCAGACCCTAGGCTGAAGAATAGATATTCTTCTGCTGCCTAGGATGGCGCTGATACTGAAATATTGTTTCACTCTTGTGTGGAAGTGGCTGCAATCCTGCCGCCTTCTTCTACACTTGATACCGGACCCTTTTCCCTTCCCCTCTCTGTCCTTTAGCGATGACTTAGCCATCGCAATCCTGTGGCCGTTGTCCTGCAATCTCACCGCTTGCTGGGTAGGTTGCGGTGCCAGCCGGGCTCCTACATAGCTGCTGTTTAGTCACTCAGTCTTTCCCTTACGGACACAAGGCTCCGGGAAGGTTGTGCCGGCTATGACGGCTGCCGGTGGGAGACACTTCTGCTGCTGAAGGTTCTTCAGTCCTCCCTTGGACTGCCATCCACATTCCTGAAGCCGGTAATGCCGGCAACGGATCTTGCGGCTGGATGGAAGCCTGAATGATGCATTCTCCCCTTCCATTTGAACCCTCATTCTGGAGGAAGACAGTAAGGTTATATACTTACACCCTTATTTATTGTAAACATACATTTTAATAAGGCAGCCCTTCACTCCATGCTTTTTCTCACTCTGTCAGCTAGTGCCGCCAGGTACTAACCCACTGGCTGGGCCGGTGCCGTCAGGTACTTGCTCGGTCAGCGGCATGCCGACTGGACCAGTACCGCCAGGTACTACCCAGCCGGCATGTCACCGGCCGGACTGTGCCGCCAGGTGCTATCCCTGCCGGCAACATGCCGGCTGAACTACAGTACATGATTATACAGTAGCCAGTATATTTGCAGTATAGTATATACTGCAGATAGAAAACTATTGTACAGTGAACCCTCGTTTATCGCGGTAGATAGGTTCCAGTCGCGGCCGCGATAGGTGAAAATCCGCGAAGTAGTGACACCATATTTACCTATTTATTCAACATGTATATTCAGACTTTTAAAACCTTCCCTTGTACGTAGTTCTGTTAACAAACTACCCTTTAATGTACAGAACACTTAATGCATGTACTACAGTACCCTGAACTAAAACAGGCACAAATATTAAAGGTGATTTTATATCATGCATTTCCTAAACACGCTAAAAAGCACGATAAAAAATGGCAACCAATGTTTTGTTTACATTTATCTCTGATCATAATGAAGAAACAAACTGGAGGTAGAGCTTTGCTTATTACCCAGACATATTTCCCATACTTTTCCCTTAGAACTACATCACATCTTCCTACTTTAGATATATATATATATATATATATATATATATATATATATATATATATATATATATATATATATATATATATATATATATGTGTGTGTGTGTGTGTATATATATATATATTTATATGTATACACATATACATACCTACATATATACATAAATACCTGCATACATATATATATATATATATATATTACTGTATATATATGGGTTATGGAAAAAATCCGCGAAGTGGTGAATCCGCGATGGTCGAACCGCGAAGTAGCGAGGGTTCACTGTATATACTATACAGTAGTTATTTTCCAACATATCTTGTGTATCATCGCACAGTCTTTTGCTGAGACCAATCCTAAATTGAAAGAATAGAATTCCTTCAATACTCTGATTAGAAATCAGTTAATAACTTACCCTACAATATTAAATAGTTTAGAGGGGTCAGTGGTAGTACACTTTTCCATCCCCAGAGGTTAAAACCCTTCTCTTTTGAGTTTCCCTGATCAGGAAACTCTATACAGTAGTCTTAATTTGGTGGGGGGGGGGGGGGGGGGGAGGTCACAGCAATCGGCTGGGAGGGCAGACAGAAAACTATAGCATTTATTATACAGTAGTTATTTTCCCACATACCTTGTGTATCCTTGTACAGTCTTTTGCTGAGACCAATCCTATATTGAAAGAATAGAATTCCTTCAATACTCCGATTAGAAATCAGTTAATACTTACCCCACACTCTTCTGAGTTGCCCTGATAAAGGAAACTCTATGTCCTTAATATTGGGGGGAGGTCACAGCAATTGGGTGGAAGGGATACACAAGTACGTGTCTTTCCCAATTTCTTTCTAGCTTACTATCCTAAGCTATAATGGTTAAAATATTAATATTTGCATATCTGTTTATCATATGAGATAAACAATTGCATACTCATTTAATTTTCCTTTCTTTACAGGAGGAACCCCAGATGAAATGCGATGCGATCTTCTGCAACCATAGGAGTAGGAACTTTTTCGGTCACAAAGCGTACAGGTCTCATGCCCCCTGCACCATCATTACCGAATCCCTGCAATATTGGGACCCCCAAGTCTGCAATATCTGCCGGACCTTGGTGACTGAAGGTTTCAACGACCCCAAGTCAACGGAGTTGAGGGATGCGGCACGTGAAAAGCTGCGCAAGTGGGTAAGAGGGTTCCAGAAGAACTCTCCGGGACCATACCTACCTAATGATAGGATGCGTAGCTTGCTGTTCCCGAAAGTGGGTAGTGAAGTTGTTGTGCCCCAAGCACAATCCAGACCTCCCTGCGTCCACATTGCCATCGAGACGGATGTCAGTGAGGCGTTGCAAAGTATGGACATCCACCAGGAGGAAAGGATGTCGGAAGTGTCTATGGACACTGAAAATTATCTATTAAACGATGATCCCGAGGTGGAGTCTACTCTACCTCCGGAAGAAGATGATGATGTCGAGTCGGAGTTCCTTCCGTCTGTGCCGGCACCGGAGTCGTTACCCTCGACATCTTCAGCTTCTACCCCGCCATTGGACAACATGAGCCAGGCACTGGCACATCTTACGGCTTTAAAGGAGAACATTCGCAAACAAGGCGAAGCAAGGGAAGCGAGATTCGACAGAGAGCTCCGTGAAGCTCCACTTATCACCTCCCAAGGGTCATACAAGCGACCCAGAGTCCAAGAACTCCCAACCTGCTCCAAAACCAATCCCTGGAGGTATGCAGAGTTTATGCCGATTACAAGCGACAAATTCTACATCTCGGAGAAGATGGGAGCCGTCCCCTTAGACGACCTCCAGTTTTGGCCAAGCTTTAACGCCTACCCTGATTGCTTCATTCAACTGAAGCATGAACCAATGCCAAAAGAGGAGACGGAATCGAAGAAGGTCATGGTTTTCGACCACGATATGGCACAGGCTCTCTTGTCAAGTAGCCTGAGAAAGGCGGGCTATTCGGTTTCGAAAGTGTCCGCCTGGAGCAAGAAACGCCCTACCTTTCTTACTTCTGCTTCACTAGCCTCCCCTTTTCGTTGAAGTCATTTAAATCTGTTGCCAAGGCAGTGGAGGCTGGTAAACCATGCCCTGCACTAGAGGAGTGCAGACCTCTGTCGTTAGCCTTGCCCATGCAAGAGAAGGAATGGAAGGAAGTCCACCTAACCTTCTCAGTAGGGAAACTGGACGCAGACATCGCTGGACGACAGTTTAGCGAGAATCTCCCTAAACTTTCTGACTTTCTCTTGCGCAAGGAACAAGAGACAAAGGAGAGACTTGCAGCATCTTAATCCCTACAAAACTGCATAGAGATGTGTGCAGGCCAACGAAGTACCCCAGACATGCTCATGGTCCTGGCCAAAGTGCATATGGCCACCCTAGTAAAGGACATGTATGCTTTCATGAAGGCTAGGAGAGCCTGTAGAGTTCATGTTTGCTGCTGCAACAGTGAAACATGAACCCAGGAAGCTGATATCTTCTAACATCTGGGGTAAAGACCTCTTCCCGAACGAAGTAGTCGAAGAGGTAGTCGAGAAAGCCATCACGGAGAATAGGAACCTTCTCCAGAAGTGGGGCATCTCTTCAAAGAGGAAGTCTTCCCCGGATGCGGGTCCCCAACCTAAAAGGAAGACGAAGAAATCTAGACTTCCCCCTTGGCCTGCTCAACAACATCCCACAGTTACTATGACCGCAGTGCCCCAAGTGGTGGCCCAAACATAGACCACCTTCCAAGTGGTGCCTCAACAGCTAGTTGCCCAGTCACCAGCATTCAACCCCGGGTTTGAGAGGCAGATCACTACCTTTCGGTTGAAAGGTAAAGGATCCAGACGGGGCTCCTCTAGACATCCCTCAAGAGGTAGGGGAGGACGCGGTCGAGGAGGTAAACCCTCCGGTCAATCAAAGCAAGGAGATGCTTCCAGTAGGAGGGAGGCTCCAACAATTTCAGGATAGTTGGACCTTCGATCCTTGGGCCCACGGCCTAATCAAGATTGGACTACGATGGAAATGGAACAAGTCTCCTCCATCATTTCCTTAATTCTTCCAACACTCCACCCCCGTTTTAGAAGAATATACCCTAGAGCTCTTGAGCATACAGGTGATAAGGAAAGCAAAGTCCATCAAATTCCAGGGAAGGCTGTCTTGGGTTCCCAAGAAGGACTCAGACAAACTCAGAATCATTCTGGACTTGTCGCCATTCAACAAGTTCATAGAAAACAGCAAGTTCAGGATGTTAATCCTTCAACACTTAAGGATCCTGTTACAAAAAGGGGCGTTCACAGTCTCGATAGACCTGACAGATGCCTATTGGCACCTTCTAGTCAGTCGCCCCCTCTCCTCCTACCTAGGATTCAAGTTACAGAAGATAAAGTATGTTCTCAGAACCATACCCTTCGGACTAAACATAGCCCCAAGTATCTTCATGAAACTTGCAGACGCAGTCGTGCAACAACTACGCCTAGAAGGTCTTCAGGTAGCAGCGTACCCAGACAACTGACTGGTGCGGGCAGCATCCGAAACGGCTGGTCTGCAAGCCCAAATAAGTGATCCAGTTCTCGGAACATCCGGGATGCAAGATCAACTTAGAGAAGTCTCGATTCTCTCCAGCTCAGGGGTTTCAATGGCTGGAAATCCATTGGAACCTGAGGTCACACCGTCCCTCCATTCCAGTTCGCAGCAGTAACAGACCCAGTGCTAAGAGCACAGCTGAAAGATGTGTCAGGAGTCTGGCGAAGATATGCATCAAACGCTCAAAGAGATCTAAAATGACTGATACCGGCCTTACTACGATCAATTCTCAACCCATGGTCAAAGGCCAAGAGCCTAATGAGGACCATGCCCTTGCAACCTCTGCCATCGATGACCATCACATGGATGCCTCGACGGAAGAATGGGGAGTTCACTCCCATCAAAGGAAAGTCCAAGGGACTTGGTCATCTCTGTTAAAGGCCTTTCTCATCAACAGTTTGGAAGCCATGGCAGTCCTCTTGACATTGGGAAAACTCTCCCCTCGCAGATCAGACCACATCAGGCTGATCTTGGACAGCGAAGTGATAGTGTGATGTCTGAACCGACAAGGCTCAAGATCGTCCCATATCAACCACGTGATATTAGCCATCCTTTGTCTAGAGAGATGGCACCTATCAGCAGTTCACTTACAAAGAGTCCGCAATGTGACAGCGGACGCTCTATCCAGCCTCAAGCCGATAGAGTCAGAATGGTCGCCAGACGCAGACTCGTTCTCCTCCATCTTGGAACAAGTCCCGGAACTGCAGATCGACCTCTTCGCGACGAGCGACATCAAGAAACTACCTCGATATGTAGCCCCATACGAGGATCCTCTAGAGGAGGCAACGGACGCCATGTCCCTAGGTTGGAACGAATGGACCCGGATTTTCCTGTTCCTTCCATCCAATCTCCTGCTAAAGGTCCTCAACAAGCTGAGATCCTTCTAGGGAATGTGAGCTCTAGTGGCCCCTAAGTGGCCCAAGAGCAACTGGTTCCCTCTTGTGATGGAACTGAGACTGAGGCCGGCCCTTTTACCGAACCCAGCACTATCTCAGCGGGCTCAGAAGTCGACTGTCTTCGCTTCATCACAGAGAACCCAAAACCTCCATCTCAAGATTTTTTCGCCTTAGCGGTTAAGAAAAGATTCGGGATCTCAAAAGGCAGTATAGACTTCTTAGAAGAATACAAGTCTAAGTCAACTAGAAGACAATATGAATCGTCTTGGAAAAAGTGGGTTGCTTTTGTTAAAGCAAAAGGATCGAAAGAAATTTCAATAGACTTCTGTCTGTCCTTCTTTATCCACCTTCATGAACAAGGTCTGGCAGCCAACACGATAACTACGTGCAAGTCAACCCTGACTAGACCTCTTCTATACACCTTTCAAATGGACCTGACGAACGAAATCTTTAACAAGATCCCAAAGGCATGCGCTAGACATAGGCCTGCAGCTCCTCCGAAGCCCATTTCATGGTCCTTGGACAAGGTCCTACATTATGCTTCATCTGTGAAAAATGAAGATTGTTCCCTCAAGGATCTAACCCAGAAGGTTATTTTCCTGTTCGCTATAGCTTCAGGGTCTAGAGTTAGTGAAATAGTAGCCCTATCAAGAAATGAGGGCCACATTCAGTTCACAGAAGTGGTAGAACTGAATCTCTTTCCTGATACAACCTTTCTCGCCAAGAACGAGCTACCCACTAAGAAATGGGTCCCTGGAGAATCTGCCCTCTGAAGGAAGATGTCTCTCTGTGTCCAGTAGAGTGTCAAAAGATCTATCTTTGTAGAACTTCAGACTTCAGGGGAGGAGAGCTTTTCAAAGGAGAAACTTCAGGATCAAACTTATCCCTAAAACAACTGAGGGCGAAGCTCACCTACTTCATTCGCAGAGGGGATCCTGCAGTATACCCGCAGGTCATGATCCAAGAAAAATTGCTTCATCACTCTTTTCAGTATATGGACTTTGAGCGTCTTCGCTCATATACTGCATGGAAGTCATCCAGAGTGTTCTACAAACACTACGCAAAGCAAGTCCACGAACTGAAGCATTATGTGTATTAAAACCTGTCGTCTAGTGCTGCGATGAACAGTTAATTGATTGGGACTATCAATTAGGGTGAAAAGGTGTTGACACTTCCAGTGTGATACCTTTTAAATGAGTGTCACCATGGTGACACTAAGACTGTTCAAAATCTCAGGTGTGGAATTTTACAGATAACACTTGTGCCGTGTGTACATAGTACACAGTGTTGATAGTATACAACATTTACAGAAAATTATATTAGAAAATTTTATCAAAAATTTTCAAATTTAGAGTGGCACTCATCATTTCTTCCCTTTCAGGAAGAAAAATATTGTCTGTATACGTTGTATGTATAATTCCCTTGACACGTTACACTCGATATTTCATTTGGTCGAAATAAATGTCCATTAGAGTGTAATTGCGTCTTATTTCGCCCTGCAATTAGCATAATAAATATACCAGAGTTCTCTTACTTATTCAACTAAGTAAACCTCATATGATTGTATGCTTACAAACAAAGGATATACAGTAGTTGAAACTTAGTCGTTCCGACAACATATACAAACCATGAGACTTTTGTATATCTAGTTGATACTTATGTTTGTTCATACAATATATGCTAACCTTGAGACCCCTTTTCTACTGTCTAGTATGGCTCTTTCCTGCAGGGGCAGGAAGCACTAACATTGTCCATGATTAGTGGTAATGACGGATAACGGTAACGTTATTTGTCTCAATGGTCCGGATGACCATAGAAAAATTGTCCCAAGGTTAAGGCACCTATGAAAATCCACAGATACAGTACTTTCTAGTAATTCTTTGGTAAACTTCCATCAGGACGACATGGCTTGAACCCAAAATTCACTCAAAATCTATTTTTGGGGGAGATAGCCATGTCGTCCTGATGGACCCACCCTCTTTTCTATAGAAAAGGCCTTGGCAGGATCCCTCCCGAAATTACTATATCTGTTACACCATGCTCAATGTTACAAGGAATGAGCATCATCTTGGATACAGCGCCATCTAGAATCTAGTAGTAGTACGAGAGGAAGGGTAACCTTCTATTTTTACCACTCTTCCCCCTCGAAACGGAAATGCTATTCGGGGTGAAGATTGCTATGTGTCATATCAAGATATACGTCCCCTGATATTATGCGATATCCTTAGAGAAATTTTAAGGATATTCGCGCCAGGAGTTAGAATTCTGGAGACCTAAAGGTTAATTGTCTGGGAATATCACTGTAGTCAAATATCCCTTAGAAAGCTACCTATAGGAACCTTCCATCAGGACGACATGGCTATCTCACCTAAAAATAGATTTTTCGCTTCGCTCAAAATCCATTAAATAAGAAAGTGGTAAATTCATCATGCAACAGTTTGCTAATAGAAAACAGACTAAAGTCCCTGCTTTCCATACAATCATTAGAAAATCTACAGAATTGCAAGGAGACATCTTCAAAAGTTACACTAGCCAATGTATTAAAAGGAAAATATGGAAGTTAAGTAATTTAAAATCAAAGCTGTTTTAAAGGATTTTACTGTTCATGCAGGGCTTTCTGTCCCTTGATTTTAACAGTTTCAACTATGTTACACTATTTGTTTATATCGCATGCTTCCTCTGAGCTGTGTTACCTCTTGTACAATATGGGGTGTATTAACACCTGCTGTACTTCTGTAACTGCAATATGGGACACTGTCTATAACTTCTTTCTTATATGCCATGCTTATTATACAAAATATGCCAGTGGTTCCTGCCTATGAGAATGTGTCTGCCTCTCTTGATGCAGCTACAACAGGTATGAGCACATTTTGTACAATTTCCTAGAACAGTCGGTCCTTTTCATCCTCATCATGCACAGAGACATAAGACATAATACCACCTACCCTCTCCCTATTATGGAGGTAAGTTTACCCTTTCCAGGTGCTCTCCTTCCACGATACAATGTACCCCCTTTTGAGCAAGGAAGGGAAACAGTCCTCACCTGAAACTCCAGTTCAGGGAAGAAGACTCGTATGAAAAAATGTGCACCTTTTATTTAAGAGAAGGGAGCCTCTCCCAAATATTATGAAGGTTGTGATGAGGAAGTGAAAAACCTACTGGTGGTGGTCTTATGTAGGTTAATATCCAAATGCGACCATCTCAGACATCATTACCAATAGACTACAAGACACATCAGGCTGATCCAGAGATGCCTAAGGGGCTGAGGAACATGGTGGAGTAAATAATGAGGAAAAAGGTAATCAAGGAGAGGACAAACTGTTTACCAGTATTCTACAGTCACCTTTTTTTTCTCCAAAAGGTGACAAAAGGATATCCCTTTATTAATCTTAGTACATTATTATCAAGTTTTTAATGCCTATTAACTAAACATTGGAAGTGATATGCTAAAAGTAATACAGTAATCTGCTCTATAGTCTACAGTTTGGCTTTTGCAAAGTCCTTAGAGCTTGAGAAGCTTTTAGAATGGCCAGAATTGTGCAGAAATCATGTGATTGTGGTGATGAGGTTTGTATGACTAGTCTTGACATTTGAGCTGCTTTTGGCAGTATTAATCAGGAGGTCCTTGTTTTCAACCTTAAATAGATTTGAGTTGGAGGGTCATTTCTTAGTAAAATTTATTTATTTTTACCAATAAATTGCAACGAGTTGTTGTTGATTGACACCATAATGAATACAGGACTGTAATAGGTGGTGTTATTGAGGGTAGTGCTCATGGTCCGTATATTAAACAGTCCGCCCTCACTTTTCGTGATTTCATTCTTTGAGATTTCGCTTCTACGCGACCCAGAGAACCATATAACTTATTAAATAAAAAGATCACATTCGCGAGTACTCTTGCTGTGGAACAATTTCAAACGTCACGCGCTCCTTTTTACCCAGCTCACTTCCCGCAACTCCCTCTGCGCCCAGCACAACATCCCATCTCAAGCTGTCTCGACCTCAGTCTTGTATTGTCTCTCCTGACGTGTGCATCTACCGCTGCGTTCCTTTTTGAGCAGATTCACGTTTTGATGTAAAAAGTAATGTATTTGTAAGTAGTAGTACATAATCCTGAACATTGTTTACATTTACGGGGTAATGTAATCTGGATGTGTAATACTGTACTGTACTGCGCAAGAGCTAAAAAGTTAATTGGAGACACAAGGTTTGCAACCATTTTTTTTTTCACAAAAGGTGGTCACTTATTCAGGGATAATTTTCCTTGACTGGTAATTCTATTTAATTTTATTTGGATGATTTTATGGATATTAGAGGTAACGTGCCTAATTTGGTTGGTGGTACAATACTGTGTTAGAATTACAACGATACCAAATGTGAGAGTACGGGTATGGTTGATTAATTTGCATCATACAGCGCTGAATGGCCTTGGATGCCCTGCTTGGCTCAACCCTTTAACCCCCAAAGGACGTACTGGTACGTTTCACAAAACTCATCCCTTTACCCCCATGGACGTACCGGTACGTCCTTGCAAAAAAATGCTATAAAAATTTTTTTTTTCATATTTTTGATATTTTTTTTGAAAAAAAATCAGGCATTTTCCAAGAGAATGAGACCAACCTGACCTCTCTATGACAAAAATTAAGGCTGTTAGAGCAATTTAAAAAAAAATATACTGCAAAATGTGCTGGGGAAAAAATAATCCCTTGGGGGTTAAGGGTTGGAAATTTCCAAAGAGCCTGGGGGTAAAAGGGTTACGGCCTAAATTTTATATTCAATTCAATTCAACGAACACCGTCCAAGAATCCGGTATCATTCAGTATTACTGTTTGGTTACGAAGCTCAAAAGAATGGAATCTAAATGTAATGAAATAATTGAAAATAAGGCGTACCAAATTTGTATTCGCTAAACAGCTTAAAACGTCCTGGTTTACACTTCAGGATTGTTTGGCTTTAGAGCCTACAGTGGCTGGTGATGTGGGCTGGTACCATGGTGAATTCAAGTGTATAATTTGGTAGAATTGGTCTTTGGGATAGCAGTCTAGTGACCTGTCAAATTTAATTTATTGCTTTTAGTGAAAAAATGTGTTGTTCTACAGTTATTAGGTTTTTCTATATAACAGTAATTAAGAGATTTATTCCTATACTCACCTGATGTTTATATACAGTACATGCCCACCTTTCTCCCTACTCACTGGTGGCATCAAGAAGATAGGGAATTATTTCTACTTCAAGAATGAAGAGCGGTGCAATATGTTCAACATATTATTGTTGTTAGATACCGGTAAATCTTATCAGTATATTGAAAGTTAAGATAATGGGAAATTTCTTAATTTTGAGGGGTAACATCGATGTTCCAAGCTTTTGGAGATGAAAGCAATATGAACATCAGGCGAGTACTGTATAGCAATAAAAAAAAAAATTTCATTAAAATTACAGTGTTTTGTAAGTTGAAAAAAAAACATTAGAGACAGTTGCTCCTTACCTTTGCAATAAAGTAAGTACTTCCACTTTCATATGGCTTTTTATTATTTTGCTCCAACAGATTTAGAGATTCTAAAATTTTTCATTAGGATGTTATCATACATTGCAATAAACTACTCGTACTGTGTATTTTAGTCCAAGATAGTTCAGCAATCAGTTATGTACTAGACCCAAAAAAAGTCCAAATTAAAAGATGATAAGTCTGGAGTAATAGGAAGTTAACCCTTTTACCCCCAAAGGACGTACTGGTACGTTTCACAAAACTCATCCCTTTACCCCCATGGACGTACCGGTACGTTCTTGCAAAAAACTGCTATTTAAATTTTTTTTTGCATATTTTTGATATTTTTTGAGAAACTTCAGGCATTTTCCAAGAGAATGAGACCAACCTGACCTCTCTGTGATGAAAATTAAGGCTGTTAGAGCAATTTCTAAAAAATATACTGCAAAATGTGCTTGAAAAAATTAACCCCTGGGGGTTAAGGGTTGGAAATTTCCAAATAGCCTGGGGGTAAAAGGGTTAAGGTTACTTGTACAGATATAATTACAGCATGTTTGCATAGGTTGTATAATATCAGTAAATACAAATTGAAGAGATCTTTAACATTAAAATAATTCAACTACAAAGTGTAAGATGTAAATAGCATAATTTATCATTATATCATAACTACCTTAAAACTGGATATTTAAAAAGGTATGAAAATTTGCCTTCAGTACTTAAAAGATTTATAAAGGATATTCAATATTCTAAGAGGGGAAAAATAATTATTGTATGTTATATTGTTTACATTTTATTCATTGAACAATACATATGTCTTAAGTTCTTAAAATTATATAACAATACAAACATTTCTCCTGAATCATGTACAACGTATATGAATTACTATATTGTAGTGTACAGCACTACTGTTATCAAAAGTGAAGTTGAAAAGAGACAATATATATCTTAGTGGAAAATATCTTAAGAAAAATAATAAATCCTGATATATATTTCAAAGTTTACTTCTAAGGTTCCTAAAATGTTTTCTTATTAAATGAATTTGACTTTTTTTTTTTTTTTAACTTAGGTTAAAGGATCATGAAATATAAAATTCTAGGCCTGTACATACAACTGGATTCATACATCTCATGCACAGACATTCCATATTTTATTGATAATCTAGAGCAGTGGTTCCCAACCTTTTTTCTGTCATTTCCCACCTGCTCCCAGTTCAACCATCCAGATTTCCCCCTTCATGCCCCGCCCAGCCCTCAGGCCCACTCGCCTGCCTCAGAAATGGGCGTGATACTCCAATCCTCCAATTGAATATCATGTCAGTGAGAACTGATATGATCATATCACAATTGAATGGCTAACAACAAATTGCCGCACGTACTATGAGGACATTTTCCGCTTGTTTTAGTTAGTAGGTAGTGTAATTATTTCCCCTCTGGAAGCTTCAAATTTCCCCCCAGGGGGAAATTTCCCCCAGGTTGGGAACCACTGATCTAGAGGAGCTGTAACATGCAAAACTAAATCTATATCAAATGTTATTCAAAATAAGGATTAAAAAAAAGAAAAAACAAGTATAGTACAGCATACACATTCTGCCGACAAGGAAAGGAACATCCTATCATTTTGATCTAATCCTGCCTACCTCCCTAAAGTAGATCACAATCACCCGTAGCTTTGACTATTCTTTGAGTAGCGTTAAATGGAGGAGACTAAAACAAAATGCCATCTATTAAAGGAGCAGGAGCACACAATACACAAAGCTTCTTGAGGTGGTAATTCTTGGTATATACAATGATACAAAAACATTTAATTCACTCTTAATGGGTGTGTAGTTCCTACAGTATAGACTAAAAGTAAATACTGAAAGAACTTCATAACATGGTAAAGAATTAATTTTGATGAGCAAGTACTTTTCCTTAAGCACAGGGACAAATTTTTTAATACATTAGCCTGTAGCAATGTATTTAGCCATTATGAAAATAATAAGAACTGATTACAAATATGTTGTATTAATAGTGTAAAAAATTACTTGAACTAGTAGTTCTCCAACTCTCATATTAATAGCATTTTCTTTTTTTCTAGTAACTACAATTTTTCTTTTAAAAATCTATAGTTTTTTATAACTAAACCCTTTAATCATAATGTACCCAATTGTTCTTAGAATCACCAACCTTTTCTTTACAGTCTGAAAGAACAAGAAGAAAAGGGTAGTCCTACTATGCATGCACCCTTAGGAATCAAAGGTATGTACTAAACAAGCACTTCATTTTATGTGAAACCTATATGTTTTTTAAATTTAGGGGCTTGGAGAGAGGCACTCATTTTATGATTAATGGGAGTGTAAAAAAACTTACGATTTTTTTTATATGTCATAATTGTTTTACAGCACATCATTATCTCAATCATATAAAGTATAAACTGTACCTGAATTCATATTTAATTGAGGGGCAGAGGTGCTGAACACCCCCAAACAGTTGTGCATGCCTAATTAATTAAGTACAGAACTGATGTACTATATAAAGTAAGAAACCGTCTAATAACTGATTGGTTTGATTTACAAAGCAAGAAACTTTCATCAAGTCAGACAATTTTAGATTTGAACAAAATACTCATGTCAATGTGAGGCATAGATCTTTGAAAACTCTCTTGACAGTATCAGTGATTAGTGAAGGCACAAATATTGATTCATCAACCTCTTTCCCCACTGGTAATGTGTGTTCTTTTGTGACAACCTGTGCAAAGAAACATAGGTTTGATTTCTTTGGCTATGTATTAAACAGATTAAAAAGTTCTTAAAACTGACAATATCAACTGTTTCTCCCTCGGCAACTACATTATTATAATTTCCTCTTTACGATCTTGGACCGCTGCAGCATTGAGGCATTTTCCCTTCTGTATATGATCATTCTGATATAAAACCTAATAGCTCTCACTGAAGAGAGAAAGGAGTCTCGATCGTTTGTTGATAACATGAGACGGGAATCATGGTGAGGTATATTGTGGAAAGGACTTAGCCACAATTTGTTTAGGTCATCTTTCTATAAATTTATTAACTAACAGCAATCACCCAATAAGCTATTGCCAACCATAATGCTTGCCAATTTATATTCAAGAAGAAAATACTAAATACACAACAACCAGAGCAGCTATGCTTGGTGCGACACAAAGACTGCTAATTGCAATACTGCAAGATCTTAAACGCGGTGGAATGCCACCAGATTTCAATCTTCTATGTCAATTAGCAAAGAGACTGGTGTAGTTCTTGCAAGACTGGAGAATAAAAAAAAAGACTGGTTGCTACTTCAGGCAGCTGTCCTCTAAACTATGCCATAAAGAAAGTGAGCAAACATAATAACACCAAAGTACCTCGAGGTGCATAGCCAATAATTACTTCCATGAAAATCACCTGCATCATTGAATTACCAGGATAAAACTTAAAAATCTAATTCATAACCATACAAAACCTATTTTACATAATTTCTTCAATAAAGTAAGGAAAATGCCTGAAGATTGTAAACCTGATTTGTCATGTTTATCTGCTATCAAGAAGAAATAAAAAGTTCTTTTGATTTAGACAGTGTCGACGGTTATATGATACATGAATGTGACATGCCACGGATGAGAATCAAACCCTTACTAGCATGTGATATCCCATACCGTAGTGCAACACTAATAGAAGGTTGTACACCAGACATAATCATTATACAGTGCCATCTCGTGACATTATCAAATTAAAAGAAATAGGCCCGCAAAGAGATTTAGACATCCTATCTGGTCCATCAAAAAGAACTACAGATGATGTACAGTACTTATTCTTTCTTTGATGTACAGTAAAAATTCACCTTAAGGGAGTAACATCATACAATTGAAACGTTTTACAGATTTTTGCTATTACTCAAGAGCTTAATATCAGTTGGGTTATAAAGTTTGTCACAAAAGATTCAATAACTGAATCAACTCCTCTATTCTTTCCACGTCCGTTTGAAAGAGAAGTTTTGAATTCCTCCAAAGAGGAGTGAGAAAATTTCCTTCTTTTAAATAGGTTAATATCATCTATGTTGGAAACAGGTACATGATCTGAATAGCCAACTGACAAGAACTATCCTAAAGAAAGATCATCACAGTAGTTGAAACTGGTACATGCTCTGCATAAGGGATTGGCATAGCTTGATCCACTAAAGGATGAATAAGCTCATGCAAAGTGTTTGGAACCTTAAATGCTCCATGTGCAGGCAATTAAGTAGGTTATGATATACAAATAGAAAAGTATCCAAACAAAAATTTCACCATACAAAATAAATGCAGCCTGCTAAGTCAGTGATTAGAAGATAAATGAGAAATCAGAAGGGCAGTTGGGATGCTGCCATTTTCTTACACAATAGCTCTATTTATTAGTAGGAACAGGGATTTACACACATCATGGTGAAAATTTTATTTTATCTTTATTTTGGCTCAAGCTTTTCCTTAGAGTGAATATCCCATGCATTTCCGGTAAAAATTAAAATATTTTTCTATCAAAATTAATTATTCCAAAACTTAACGAAATTCACTGCTCTTTCTTCTCTGGGAAGTTGGAAAGTATAACCTAGAAAGTAAGTTTCTATGGCTCTCTCCCACCATGCAAAGTAGCTACCTTAAGAGATGGCTGGCCTTGTACACATAGCCCAACTAGCTCTAACAATTATGTGCCCTTTCACTGTTTATTAGTGGTTAGGTCTTGTTTCAATTGTATGGATTCTATGGAATGTCTCCAAAGTTTTTCAAGAGTGGGTTTGGTCTATTTGCAAAGTGAGGAAGATTTTCAAAAAAGTCTGATCCTTACAACAAGTGTACCATATGCAGGGACAGAATGAGCTCTATGGATGGCAAGCGTGAGGAGTGTAGAGATAATTCTAACCATACTCTGCAATTTTATCTTATGTGGAATCACTGGGCAAAGATAGAAGTGCTTCCTTTAGCTCAAAGATCTTGTGACTTGTTAGGAACATGGAGGCTGCTGGTTCAGCGTTAAGTTTAAGTAGTAGCATGCCTGCTCCTGGACTAAAAATTCCAGCCATTAATGTTTAAGCATTTCAGGGAGGAAATATCTAAATAGATGAAAGGGGGCCTAGCTTCAATAATCTAGAGTTTGTTAGGGAATTTAATGTTAAAGATAATACTGTATATGATTTGAAATGTATGACTAACTATCCAACCAATAGTTTAATCGATTTTAACTAATAGGATGCACACAACAGCTTGGTTGCATATGATGCAGAGCAATAGTGTAACCAGATTTCTAATTTCCTTACTGGCAAGAATTAACATAAAATGAACAAACAAATACTATTCAGTATAATTCTGATTTGTAAATAATGTTTTCAGACTAAATAAAGTCTAATAAAAAAATAATACCTATTGAAAGATTTTAGAATTGTGACATGAATTAATGTAAGAAATATATTACAAATTAATTATCACAAAATAATATAAAAAAAACAAATGAGTTTTAATCAAATATTTGCCCTAAACAATGTAGTATTACTTGCTTGAGTCATGAGTCTCTATGAGATGAAAGAATAGAATCACATACAGATATGTGAAATCACTTATTCACATTACAAGTTCTTACTTCTGAAGAGGCCACGGAGCACCTTTATGAACGTTGAGAACATGATACTTCAAATGAGTGTTGCGAGCAAAACTACGGTGACAAACTGTGCACGTGTGTGGCTTTTCACCAGTATGTGTGCGGACATGATTGTTCAAGTTGCCCTTTTGTGCAAACTGAGCCGAACAATATGGGCAGGAATAAGGCTTTTCCCCAGTGTGAATACGTAAGTGCCTCAACAAATTGGTTTTGTGGGTATTAACATATGAACAGTATTGGCACTGATACAACTGTGAGTCGAGTACTGTTGTGAGCTGGAATCCAGTTGAAGAACATTCTCCACCAAAGTTGACGACTGTTCTGACACCATCACCACCCTGTTAGAAATGGGTTGTTTCAGTATTTGCATTGATGAAAATCACCTTAAAATGCTATGGTAATAAAATTCATCTAAAGATGGACAGCCATATCATAAAACAATAAATAATAAGGATAGATTTCAAGAATTTACAGTGCCATATAACCTAGTAAGAGCCTATGAATAATTAAAAACAAAATTTCAAGAGTACTATACTGCAGTATAGTTAGGACAGAATTACAGTAGTCAACTATCAAGAAAAAACATCCCCATGGTTGAACTAAATTAAATCTTAACAATCAATCAATACCTTTCTGCAAGAGCATAAAATGAAGCACCCATTTGTGATATACAGTAATAAATAGCATATGTTATTACTCATGTTTTCTTGACTGGTTTTCCCAGTGGGACTAGAAGTCTAATGAACTCCCTCAATATTATTTTACTTGCGTACCTCATATATGAATTTCCATTGGATCCAGATCCTCCTCTGTGCCCTGCTTTTTTTTGGCAATTTTGATCTCTTCCATATTTACAGCTTTGTTAACAAATAGCCACATCTAAGGTTAAGGTAGCTACAATCCATACCCTCGAATGTCAAACAACTATATCGTACAAGGATTTGAAGACAAAAATATTTTGCAGAAGAAAATCATACTACAGTAGATGCCTAGGAAATTACAGTATTTGATAGTCTAATAAGTGACATATCAATAGTACAGTAGTAATATTATATTTCAAACTCCAATTTGGTTAGTACTATCCAAGACCACCAAGGAATGAAAAAATGATACATGGAAAGTACAACATAAAAGCAATCTTCATAATTGCTGTAAACAGTACTGAAAAATAAACTTTTTCAGCTAATAAACACAGCAATGAATTTACTGATGCCCTAATAGTCAATGGTGATGCTTAACCAAGTTACTTACATCTTGAAACTTACAAAGAAGGGGTGAGACCTCTACCAATATGAGGGAGCCCCTTAAATTAAAGAGGGGAGGAAGGTACTCCTAGTAAAATGTATTAAAAAGCGTACGGTACATCAATATAAAACATATTTCAAATTTTGTTAAGTCAAACAATATTCAAACCTATTTTCTTAAAATCTACTCTGGTGGGAGACATTTTTCTAAGGTCTTGAGTTACATTCTTCTAATAAAGTAGTTTACTGTACTTTCATCAAACAGGTAATAAGTACCTGTAATCTAATTAGATGTATACTACTTATTGATTTATTCTAGCAATGTAATGATTCAATGCTACAGGATATGTAACAGTATTGCCAATAACATGCCTTGTCTGACAGTATTAACAGTACTGTATTACAGATTCATACTGTAGATCTTACCAGCATGTCTTCATTTCCAGACGAGTTTAATTATGGAAAATCCCTTCAGCTAGAGCTCTAAGAGCAGAGAATTTACTCAGAGGTTGGTTAAGCTAAAACATGTCTATTATATAATTTTGATGCCTCTGATGGCTGTAGACTCCTGTGTTGATAGCCATGTTACTTAAGAAAAAAAAAGTTGCTCAAACTATATTGGAAGGAAAAAGTTTAAAATATTCAACTTGTTCCATCCAAAGTAATAGGAAACAAAAGCACAATCAGTCTTTAAAGAATCAGTTTGGAGCCTCATTACAATTTACAGTCTACCTGTGAAGTACCGGTATACATTTACAAAAAAGCAAAATATATTTTTGTTTTCTTTCAAGTATGTACGTATCAATTCGTTCATTAAAAGTCTATAAACTTTGATATCTTCATACTTTGTCACAATAGGCAGCAAAATAATTGTTTTGACAAGTATTAAATCCTACAATGCTAATTACAACAGCATTCTTGTATCAATTTACACTTACAACATAGAAGTAATCACAACTGTTAGCATCTCTAATAAATCATTTATACAACCTTACGAAATGTGCATACCAATTTAATTCTCAATATTATAAAAAAAAAATATGATCAAAAGGACTATTCCTCAGCACTAATCACATTATCATTTTATTAACCATTAAGGATTGGTGCCTTATTTCCAGATCACATCACTCAAGATACCACTATATCTTGAATACAGTGCTGTACCTTAGCAAATATACAGGACAAAATGCATTAAATTTGAAGGAAATATTACTGTTGTAAAGTTCAATACACAAATATGCAAAAACTTGCGCTTAACATATCAAGAACCTATTTTCAACACTTTCAAGCTACAGGCCCATTACTTTTGAAATAATAGTTCCTTATGAACTGTATGACAGTGATACCTCAGAAGAGTACTTCTGGCAAAACTGCGACTACAAACCATGCATTTATGTGGCCTTTCCCCAGTATGGGTTCTAATATGATTGTTTAAATTACCCTTCTGAGCAAAACGAGCTGAGCAATGTGGACAGGCAAAGGGTTTTTCTCCAGTATGAATACGCAGGTGCCTAATGAAATATGTTCTCTGATGATCTGTAAATGGACAGTACTGACACTGATATAACTTCGGAAGTCGTACCAATGACCGTCGTGGTCCAGTAGGAGGATATCCACCACTCAAGTTGACGCTTGTCCTTACTCCATCGTCACCCTGTTAGAAAAGGTTTATATCAGTTCTTTCATGGATGAAGAGACTGATCTTACATTACTAAAAATATCTGAAGCACCTAAGAACAGAAAATAGAGAAATCAAATAAAGTAATTGAAGTTGTGTTTCATAAACAAAAAATCACACTATGGAAAAAATGTATATTTATTCAGTAATATAATATATATATATATATATATATATATATATATATATATATATATATATATATATATATATATATATATATATATATATATACTGTATATATATACACATATATATTTATACATACATACATACATACATACTATATATATATATATATATATATATATATATATATATATATATATATATATATATATATATATATATATATATATATATATATATATATATATATATATATATATATATATATATATATATATATATATATATATATATATATATATACACACATACACACACACACACAGGATTGCCTTTACATACGATTGTTCCTACATCCGAAGTAAAATTCGATCGAATTCTCGTCTCGACACCTGACGTCATGCTCCAACATCCGACGTAGACCATTAGCGGCCGTAGTTTCTTGTTTACACCGGTAGACGGCAGCACGTCGGAGGGATGCTAGTGAGCGTCGCGTCGGTCGGTTCTCTGTTCTCGTGCGCATCGTTTGAGGGACCTATGGTCGTGGTTCTTACACGCCCCAGTTACTATACTGACACTCCTTAGAGTGAGCGAGCTGGGTTTATTCCTGGCATTCCATGCATCTTTTTTCTCTAGTATATTTAGCAGTATTTATGCCTTAGAAATGGTGCTATAGGAGCATTTCACTGGGCGATACAGGCTCCTCGCCCAGAAATAGATTTTTCCTTTGTCAAAATCCCTTTTATATTTATTTCTTTATAATTATTCTTTTTTACATCTCTATTATATAATGCAATTGTTGTTATGTGTATTTATGTGTAGTAATTTATTAAGGCGTTATCGTAGGTTTTTGGGCTGTTGAACGAATTATACAAATTACAGTGTATTCTTATGGGAATATTCGCTCCAACATACGATCGTTTTAACATACGAACTAGGTCCCAGAACGAATTAAGATCATAAGTAGAGGTTCCACTGTATTTAAAAATGGTATTTTTATTATAAAATAAATTTTTAAATACGTATAGTTACCTGGTAGTTACATATATAAAAGGACCCTCCCTCCTCCCCTCTGAAAACAGAGACATGGAATTTCTGAAGAATGTTAGGAATGGTTCTGATAGCCTACGAGAAATGGCGCTCATGTATGACCACCTACTGTCATGGCGGCGATCGCCACTACTGTAATTTGAATTTTCTGTCGTGACGCGTCGAAACGCGAGATTAAAGCTATATATATGTAACTACCGGGTAAGTATATTTAAAGATTTATTTTACAATAAAAATACCATTTTGGCATGGTTATTAACAGTTATTTAGGCTTTTTGGATGCTTGGTTCATTACCTACCCGACCGGGCAGTGCACGGCTTTGGTCGGTAGCCTACCCCGTGAGCTTCCTCTTCGATTTATCTATTATATGTCTTAGTTAACTTGTCATTTGGAGTATTTTACGGGTAATCGGAACACGGTTTTAATTTATTTAGGGACTACCTAACCAGGTCGATATTTTACCCGGTTTTGGAGGGCTAGTTATTGTTTTGAGTAGTGTAGTTTTCCCTGTCCAGGTCGGCATCTACCCGACTTTGGAGGGTTAGGCTATACGTTACTTTTTGCCGTGTTCCTCCCCCCCTTTTTACTCATTGTCGTTATAGCCTATTTAATTGTATATCATGTCTGCCACATTATTATTTTTGCTGTTAGTGTTATTTGCGTGCTTCCGCGGGAAGCCATATGCCTACCGCCTCATCGGAAAAATCTATTTTTGGGTGAGATAGCCATGTCGTCCTGATGGAAGTTCCGCAATGGCAACTTTCTACTTGGGATATTTCTGCGAGTGATATACCAGAGAACTTTACCTTGGAGGTATGACAGAGTTCTAACCTCCGGAGCAAATGTCCCAAGAGATATCGTGTATAAATCAGGGACGTGTTAATAGCAAGCCATAGCTATCCTTCCCCAAATAGAGCTAACCTTTCTTGTGGAACCATTCCTTTTTGCAGATGCCATCTTTGTCGGTTGCTTGGAGGTTTTTCTGCCTGTTTTCATAGCTTTCTGAGTAATTTAGTGATCATGGGTGCTTCAGCTTTTTTCTCATCAACTAAGTTGAGTACCCTTTTCTTGTGTGTTGGAGAATTTCGCGTCTCCACCCCATTTTTACTCGACATGCATGCTATTTATTGCCTGTGGCTGGCATACGATCGGCGCCATTGCATCATGTTTCCAAATTGCTGAGAAATGCTTACTTATTTAGTCATATTATTGTAGGAATATGATAAAAGGTCAATAGAACTTTTCACACCAAAACATAAAATTCTCTTTTAAAAACTTTACATCATACATACATACATATACCAAGGCACTTCCCCCAATTTTTGGGGGTAGCCGACATCAACAAAGAAACAAAAACAAAAAATATGTTTTATAGTTAAAATTCAGTCACACTCATTGCACCTAGGAACTGATTCCCGGGGTGAGCACAACAAAACCCTTATGTCAAATTTGCTTTCTTGCTAGATAAGGCATACCACATATACTATGCAATATTATGTCCATATAATTTTGGGACACTCCTATTACCTCTTGTATAATAATGAAAATTATAATTTTCATCCACTCTTCAATAATTTATACACATAAATGGTACAAATAAACACATTTTTTTAAAAGTATGGTCATTTACTATGTGACATTTGGCATTTCACTTGCCTATCAGTTTCACATTATTTAGACAATTTTCATTAAATCCTCGAGTAAGTCTGGCTTCTGTTACTGTACTTGTCTTAATCTGTTAATGTGAAGGCTGTTGGTTCTACACATATATACCTTTTCTTTATTCTACTAAATTAAAGCAAAGATTGTACTTCAACGCATTCAGTGTACTTTAAGGGAATTTTTTGTTATTACTTTTTCCTTACGTACAGCTGTCTTGATCGCATAGCTGCATGAATACCGGAGATGTCTTATCCATCAGAATGATACTATTGTATAGTGAAAAACAGTAATCAATACTAAATGGCCAGGATCACGGCTAATACTTCCATGTATTTGAAGTATGTAAAATAATAATGAAAATAAGACTTATTACTAAGAATCAGGATCACAGGTTCTAATAAAAATAAGTCCCATCCTCCATAACTTGGGCAATATCTATTCAACTAATTTATAATGAAGATACAAAAAAATTATGAACAAGAAAACATTTCTTAGAATAAACCTTATCCATCTTATTGCCATCAACAATAATGCATTCACAACTGTGCCTATCAAATTTTGCTTTAATGGCTTACTTTCACCTTATGCATACATCGTGATGGTTAAAGAAAATCAGATATTGGGAGCAAAATTTTTATTTTTGCTGTTACACATTCTTGGGCTTCATTATGTTCACATATATTTCACACTTATTAGTATATTATTATAAAGCAAGATCATAAAATAACAGGATAAAATGTGACTATTCAATAGACTTAATTACTGTGCATTAAAACCACGGACTATGATTAAAAGGATAAATTTCTTTATACTGTACAGAAGATATAAAATACTGATTAAAAAGGCAAACTTTTGAGATTCTAATCTATTAAAAACCAATACTGTACTGCATAGACTCCAGTGGATAGATAGAAAAGAGAATATTAGTAGTACATATACTTCTGCAGGTTTAGTACTAATAAGACTTTAGTCGATAAAATGTTAAAAAAGTGTTACAAATAAAAAGAGCCAAGGTGAAATGAATGCTCTTACTGAGATTGGAATTCCTTTCTGATGATGGGGGAGAGAAGCTCCCAAAGCTATTCATATACACAAAGTTCCTAGTAAAAGGGAACTCTTAATCCTTCAATTTCTACAAGTTAATTGCTTTTCAATGCTCTGTTAACATATTCTTTGAATTGCTCAACAAGAGCTTGTCACTTGCTAAAGGCTTCTCAGTCCAAAATTCTGGGCTGGAAAAAGATATAAATTGCTTGTGTAATACAGTGTACCTGTATTATTTCTCACACCTGACTGAAGGGAACATGATATCATCATTTGGATCTGATAATGCTCCACCAATTCGTTCCCAATTTTCAGCATGCTTCTTTTAGGCTATCATTATCCATAAGTTCTTTTAGGTACTTATTGTGCCTGTTAACATCTACCCTCGCATCAGTAGTTTATTGACCAATGCAATAAACCTGTTTGAATAATATTTTATACAAGAATGACAATTGGGGAAAAATTTGATTTAACCCTTTTACCCCCAGGCTCTTTGGTAATTTCCAACCCTTAACCCCCAAGGGGTTATTTTTTCCCAAACACATTTTGCAGTATATTTTTTTTAAAATTGCTCTAACAGCCTTAATTTTTGTCATAGAGAGGTCAGGTTGGTCTCATTCTCTTGGAAAATGCCTGAATTTTCTCAAAAAATTATAAAAAATATGAAAAAAAAAAAAAAAATTATAGCATTTTTTTTTTGCAAGGACGTACCGGTACGTCCATGGGGGTAAAGGGATGAGTTTTGTGAAACGTACCAGTACGTCCTTTGGGGGTAAAAGGGTTAATATTTTATACGAGAATGACAATGTGGAAAATAAGTTATGGCTTGGTGCCTGCTGCTGGCAGCCTCTGGGCCCTACCAAAATTTCCCTGTAGTGTAGGTACTCTATAAAGTAGTGTATTTTAAAGCTCCAGCTCAATGTACTCAAACGCAATTCAGGAAGTTTATGATACAATATGTAAAGTTTAAAAATCTGACAGTGTTTTTTTATAAGAAAAATAATTTGTACCAAAAAGTGTGATCCCCAAATATTTTATTATAATACTGTAGCCTATATTAACAAAACATTCATAAATAGGAATCCTGTATTTTGTACAATATCTTTTAGCTATGAGTATTTATCTTTTTTAAAATATTAATTACAAACGTTATTTTCACCAAGAACATTGTCTATACTTGTACAGTACTTTCCATTCTTAAATTGTTATATACAAAGTTTAACTTTATTTCAATGGTTATTTTATATTCAGGATGGCCTTTCTTAGAAATCTCAATTCTTTAATGTATCTGCAGCAAGATAAACAGTCTGATTTGGTATCACTTTAAAATCCAATAAAAAAAATTCAAGCTACTCAATTTTCATGTTACATGTAGCAGACATTCCTGTATTGTAAAACAGTACTAAACAGTCATCCTCATATCTTACCTATTCTTATGACTAAGGAGATGGACTTTTAGAGTATCTTTTCTTGAAAAATCTTGGGAACAAATACTACACTTAAAAGGTCTCTCTCCCGTGTGAGTGCGAAGGTGGCGGTTGAGTTTGCCTTTTTGACCAAAGTGAGCTGGGCAATATGGACAAGCGAATGGCTTCTCTCCAGTGTGGGTGCGGATATGATCAACATAATGGGACTGCCGGTATGTTGTGTATGAGCAGTAAGGGCATCGGTGTACTTGATGGCCTGAGATGGTGAAGGACCTCGAGACATAGCCATCGCCATCCTGCCGAATATCGCTACTTTTAGTGTTGAGAAACCAAAATATATTCCTCATGTAAAATTATCATAAAGCAATCATAAATAAAACAATACTCACATAATAAGCTTTCATCCTCATAGGTGGAGAAGTGTACTGCACAGTAATTGAGTTATCTTGAAATTATGTTTGCTGAGAAAAATAAGTAGTAGCAATTGATAAAAATCAAAAGGGTAACTTAGACCAAATGGGAATTCAGGCAGTAAGTGTACTGGATAGAAGACTGGGAAATTTTCATTTTTATTTTACATCTAACCCCTTGGGGAGAAATTTGATATTCAAATTATAGTACAGTACTAGGAAAAACTGATGAAACAAAAGTCTCGCATTTTTAGTGTTATCATAATAGAGTTCCCGTATGTTCTGAGCCTCCAGTACAAAATAAAGCAACACGTGATAGTTCTTGCATCAACAACTGATATACAGTATACAAGTTTGTAAAGGATGCCAATTGAGACTTTCCGAAATGACACGATCTCCCAAATCTTCTCTCCAAGACCCAATAACTGATGCTAATCCCATCGAATGTAAGCTGATCCTTTATTGCCCAGCTTTATCATCAGAAAAAATGACAAACTTCTCATGAAATGGCTTTTAGCAGAAGGAAATGGGTTAAAAAAATTGACGTTAAATACCCGTACTTGAATTTTAGTGCTGTTTATTATCCTCCGAAGTTTTAACTTGATTATTCTCTCCTGGTCTTAAATAGCACTTGTGTATCTGAACAGTCAAATGCCATGTTCTTGAGGCATTTTGAAAATTTTGTATACAAAAGAATGCCTATACAGTATATGATAGAAAAGAAAAAGGACATAAATAAAAGTAAGAGCATATACTGTAGTACTAAATAACAAGAAATACGAGAATATATACAGGGTATTTACAAAGATGTTAAAAGCATTGTTTAAATGCAATTAATAAGAATAGACTTTCATAATATACTTTAGAGTATTTGTCCCCTTCCAGAATTATTAAATTATGTTTTCAATGTTTTTTGATGAGAAAATAGTCCTGGTATTCATTGTTTAGTTGGTATTTGTGCACTTGCTAAAATTCTCTTTAAGCTTTTGTGCTTTCCATTTACATACATACATACATACTGTACATACATACATAGGCCTACTCAAAAACACACACAGTGAAGCATGTGTTAGGACATTTCACGAAAAATATGTTTTGCACCTGGATCATTAATCAATTCAATCAATAATTCTAGTATTGAATGAACCTGAGACCATTAAAGAGCACAAACGGGTTATTGATAAACTTCTTGTATTTTTGGTTAAAGCTTGTGCTTATCAGTATTTGTGGAAAATTATGCTTTTCTAGCTTAGAGAGCCATAGTATAAGCATCATTTTGAAATTAGATTTTTTCATTACAAGGGAGAAGTGTGATCTCTTTTTACGGATTTAAATTTTTTTACCAAAATTGACAGGCCTATAAGATAACGGACATCAGAGAATTTTGTGAGATGTCTGGCTTCTTGTCTGTTAAAAATTTCTTAAATTTACTTAGCACGAAAACTCTCTTCAATGTCTTTTCTTGGGAAAGCTCCCTTATGAATGAACACAAAAATTCGTAATCGCTTTCTTTGCATAATGCAGAAAACAAACGAGAATTAAGTGCGTTGGCTTTAATGAAGTTAACTGTTTTAATCACTACACCCTAATTTTTGCTAAACCAAAGTTTGAAAACCATAACGACAACCCAGCATTGATGGATCTCCGTCAGTACACTCGCCAACTCGTTCCCTTTTGCTACCTGGTGTCTCAGAGTCCACTTTGTTAAATCTTTCTTTTGCAGTTGTTCTGGAGCTGAGAGTTTCGCAAAGTAAAAATTCTTCCATGTGCTTGACATGTACATACACATTCATGCAAAATGGATCTAAATTGGAAGTATTCTTCTTGGAAAAGGAGTAAAGAAATGTTGTAAAGTAACTGTATTTGACAGCCCCCCCCCCCTCTCTCTCTCTCTCTCTCTCTCTCTCTCTCTCTCTCTCTCTCTCTCTCTCTCTCTCTCTCTCTCTACACACACAATAACAATCGGTTATAGACAAAATTGTGTGTTCGTTCTTTTAATTGGCGTCTCACCCTATCATATGTACTGCTTTATACATAAACTAGAATTATAAAAGATTCCCAAGTCTATTTAACATTCATATAACTTCTGTATTTTTTTCTTCCACCATTTTATTCTATCATAAGAAAACCAGTAATCGATACATACTGTGGTGAAGTATAATGTTTATTTTTTTTTTGTATTTTGACTATTTCACAAGCAAAATTCATTTGGTAGCCTATAATAAAGGCGAAACCATATGGTAAGAGTAATACTAATTATAGTTTACGAGTTGGTGTGATATAACAATAGGATTTGATGATCCCTTCGCAATCCCACTGAGATGCCTTTGTGGTCCCCCATAGGACTGCGGACCCCAGTTTGAGAACCACTGATGTAGAGGTTCCACTGTATATATATATACATATATATATATATATATATATATATATATATATATATATATATATATATATATAATATATGATATATATATATATATATATATATATATATATATATATATATATATATATATATATATATATATATATATATATATATATATATGAATATATATATATATATATATATATATATATATATATATATATATATATATATACTGTATATATAAATTTTTTATATTAAATGTATGTATGTATGTATGTATGTATGTGTTAGTTACAACTCAAAGAGCTATGAAAATAATAATGATGGGAATAACACTAAGTGACAGAATAAGAGCAACATGGATACGAGAGGTTATTCTTACATGTAAGAACTTACATTTAAGAAAACAAAATGGTCATCAGCCATATATAATGAGAATGAGTGATAACACATGGACATTATGAATAACAGCATGGGTTCCTAGAGATTTTAAAAGCAGTAGGGAATGGAAGAGAAGACGATGGATTGACGAGCTAAGAAAATTTGTGGGTCTAGACTGGCATAGGAAGACTATAAACAGATGCGGTTGGAATGACATTTCTGAGGCATTTGTCTTGCCGTGAACTAGTAACAGATGATGATGATGATGAAATATATATATATATATATATATATATATATATATATATATATATATATATATATATATATATATATATATATATATATATACATAATATAAAATAGAATGATGCCATGAATATAAGATAATGAAGATAAAATTAAAGTAACTATATTTGCACAACAAGTACAGTATACAGTAGTTAAAAACAAAGTCCATTGAAATCTTTGTAAGGTAAAAAAAAAAATCTTAGGGAACAACAGAATTTATTACACCAGATTAGTACAATGTGCAGCAATCTTGAAGCTTACCCTTACAGTGATAAAGCCAATTATAATCAAGTCAATATTGCATGTTTCAAAATTGCTGTGCCAGGCAATTACAAACAGTATTTGAAAAGTAAGAGAAAATATTTATAACTTCAGCAATTTTGATAAACATTGAAGATAAATCAACTGCCTATTAATTATTCCTCATTAAACTAAATCTTTGCTGATATGACATCTTTTAAGAAAACTTTTAAACAAAATATTAGCATAAACTTTGGGTCTGAAAAAAAAGTTCTTTTGAACTTTATTAAAAGATTTCTTTTTCCCCTTAGATTTTTGGTAGGTATACAATCAGACATTATCATTCACAAAAGAGCAAATAAGACATTAAATGAGTGTACAGAAGTTTCATATAAAATATATACTATGAAAAATAAGCTAAACAAGAACCATCATATCTGAATGTAGAAAGTTTATCCTTGAAAGTAGCTCACCAATTACATAAGAAAAAATAAATTAAAAATGCTACATACTATTGTATCATTACTGTATTTCCAACTCACAAAGCTATGATAAATTTATTCATTAATGACTGTTGATGTGTAGGAATTTCCCACCATAAGCCCTGGATTGTCGAGGGTCTACGGTACACAAAAAATATAATCTTCGTCAATCTTCAACAGCTATTATTATCCCCTAAATGTATCGGCTATACAAGACGACTCAAAGGAAAACAAGAGATCAACTTTTCTAACAAATCATATCGATGAACCTTAAAATAGTGATTGATTGATTGATTTTAAAGTTTTCAGGCATCCTGGTTAAAATAGTGATAATATCAGAATAATACTATATTGATAAAACAAGAATGCTCTCCTCCAAATAATGACATTGTAAGCAAGGGTGACTTTTAATAAAAAATGGTCTAAATGAGTACCTGTTCCAATGGACATGTATAAATATAAAATTTTGATGAAAATAAATTGGCTATCAAGCTTCAGACTTAATAAATTGAAATAATAATCACAATGAAAGGTTCTTCCCAATCTAGTAGTAGTGCTTGTACTAATATTGTTATTATTATTATTATTATTATTATTATTATTATTATTATTAAATAATAATAATAATATTTATAATAATAATAATAATAATAATAATAATAATAAAGTGATTTTGACGAAGGAAAAATCTATTTCTGGGGAGAGACCTGTGGCGCCCAGTGAAAAGAGTCCTTCTTATATATCTTTTCTGATAAAACTTTCCAATTATACCAGAGAAAGATAAATGCATGGAATGCTGAGGTTACTACCCTCGCGCGAGCACCTTTTGGGTGTCGTGTATAAAGCAAAGGCGCGTGAAAACCACTATTCACAGGTTGTCTTCCATTTAGTTAATTCCTTCGTCAAAGGGATGGGCCGATACAAAGGTCCTAGCCAACCACCAGCGCCACGACGCGAGCGCCATCTGAACTACATCCTTCTTTTGGAATCTTAAGTGTTGATTTTGTTTGTGGTGCTCTCGGTCTTTTTTTGTCAATCGTGGATTTATTTTGTCATGTCCGAAGCTCCATCTTCACACATTCCAATGTTAAGTACCATAGTTTGTTTTGACAGTTTTTTATTGTACCGGGCTGTTGTTTTATATCCAGTATTGTCTGTTTTATTATTCCCGTCTCGCCTTTCATGGCGGCCATTGTTTGTTCACTTGTTTGGGAATTCATCTTTGTCTGCCCGTTTAGTACTCTGTCACTTAGGTTCTTGGTTAAGTCCCTGGCCTTATGCCTTTAGAACCGTTATTAATTGAAATTAGTGCATGGTGCAAATTATGGGTTATGAGGTTGAATCTTAACAAAACTCGAAGTATGATTGTAAGTAGGTAAAAAACAGTATTGAAAGAATATGAGCATTGGTAATATTTCTTTAACTATGTATGACTTTTAAAATTTTGGGTGCAATTCCTGACAGCAAATTTACTTTTGAGAAACACGTTACGTCTGTGTCTTCTTCAATTGCATAAAAGATTGGCTTATTGAGAAAATCTTTTAAGAATTTCAGTCATCGATATATTCCGAAGAAGTATTTTAATTCTTTCATTCTACCTTGTTTTGAGTATTGTTCTCCTGTCTGGTCTTCAGCTCCTGATTCTCATCTTAATTTCTTGGACAGGAACATACGGTCTATTAAATTTCTTATTCCTGATCTAGATATTGATCTTTGTCACCGTCATTCAATTAGCTCATTATACATGTTGCATATGATTTTTGATAATTCTGACAATCCTTTACATTCAGATCTTCCTGGATAGTTTCATCCTGTTTGGAATACTAGGCAGGCAGTTAATTCTAATAGCCAGGCCTTCTCCATCATGAGGCTCAATACTACACAGTATTCTAGAAGTTTTATTCCAGCTGTGACCAAGTTGTGGAGTGATCTTCCTAATCGGGTAGTTGAATCAGTAGAACTTCAAAAGTTCGAAGTTTCAGCAAATGTTTTTACGTTGACCAGTCTGACATGTCTTTTTATAGTTATATATGAATTATCGGTTTTGATGTTGTTAATGTTTTTTGGAATATCTTATTTTAATTTTTCATTGCTTCTTATAACGTTTATTTATTTCCTTGTTTCATTTCTTCACTGGGCTATATTTCCCTGTTGGAGCCCTTGGACTTATAGCATCTTGCTTTCTGAACTAGTGTTGTAGCTTGGCTAGTAATAATAATAATAATAATAATAATAATAATAATAATATACATGCATGCTACCTCTGTATACCCAAGTCTTCAAGGTACATACTTTTCAGAAGGTCTTTTTAAAGTAATAGAATCATACTCAAAATGGTGGCATCAAGAAAATGTAAAGCTATGGTTTGGAACGGGTTTACTTGTATTATCTACAAACTGTGCTCCTATAACATACATAAACCCTACTCTATAATGCCTCCAGGCATAAAAACCAAAAGGACAAATCATACCATTGACTATAGGAGAGAGCAGCTCCAGCCTATTCAACTAAAATGATTCATGTATCATTTTATAGATAAAATAAAGTAAAGGCCATAAAGACAATTGTTGTATAAATACTGTAACCTGAATTTAATGGCAGAAGCCAAGAAATATTCCCATATTCTTTCAAACATTAAACATTACCAAAACCTCCATAATAGAGATAAAATTTTGAATCTTCATTTCAGACAGACAATGAGTTGACTACGGATTACTTGTGATTGGCAGCTATGTGACTTCTAACATGACAACTCTGAGCAAACGTCTTCGAGCAGTATGGGCAAGAGAAGGGCTTCTCTCCAGTGTGGGTTCTTATATGTATCTTCAGGATATCTCGTCGAGCAAACTGGGTCGTGCAGTATGGACAGGCAAAGGGCTTCTCACCCGTATGAGTCCGGATGTGACGAGTAACCGATTCCTTCAGCAGGTTTGTGTAAGGGCAGAAAGGGCACGTGTGAAGCCTAGGTCCCGAGCCAAAAGTTTTTGAAGATGGTGATATTTCTCCTCTAGCCACTGCTCCTACTCCCTCAGTTCCTCTACAGGAAGGTCCTCTTGAAATGATGTCCTCCAAAGTTCCTCCCTGTATAGAGAGGATTCTTTCAGAATCACATTTTGAAATCTAATGATTTACAGCTAACAAATATCACATGGGCAGTTGAAAACTCCCCATTTCCCCCCTGAAAAAGGGATGAGGGCTTACCAGACAGGGTAGGATAAAAATAATACATGAGAATACATATACTGCATTTATTCCCACCTTATCTCTTACATAAGTGTTTGACTTTGGGTTTAAAATGTCATTATTCTATTCTAAAATGAATATGTACTTGTAGAAAATAATTCGGTGGAAACTAAAGGACATACAAAAATGAAAATGTTATTTACAGTGTCATGAAAAAAAAAATCTTTTAACAATATTATCACATCTGCTTTATACTTCCTTGGTGATTAACTAATAATTAAGACCCTCTTATAAATTTCATGAGTAATTTGATTGAAAAATCTATCACTTTGTAGCCTTGTAAATTAAATAATTAAATCATATGACATCATTAGAGAAGAGAAATATATGGAAATATAATTTTGATTCATCTAGGGGCTTTGGGAAGGAAAACGGAGGGGCAAAATAATTTAGGAACAAATCATTTCTCACAGGTATCTCTACATTAAGGGGTCAATTGCCTAATACGGCCTCTCTAATGTTTTCTATCACAAGTATCCTCATCCACCAAAGATTTTTTACAATTTCACCACTTAAGTACCAAGTCCTAAGATTTCTAAGCCCTTTGAAGAAAGAGTATTTGTAGTTATGGACTATTTACATGTAGTTTGCTTTTGTTGTGCGTAAGGTTCTCATATAAGTTTACTAATACTACATCTAATTCATGCTGTTTATTTGAACATTTCTCGTTTAGGTGTAGGCATGCGATATTAAAAAAATCAATCAGCTACATATGTTATCCTTTCCTTTCAATCACTTGTCTAAAACCAGTTTCTAAAAGAATCAATTGTTTAATTTCTATGTCCAGGTATCGTACTGATCAAGTTTTTATTGGTATAATTTGTCCATGTTTGGATTTTGTCTTCCATATCTAGGGTGCTGCTCCTTCGTCTTCCTTTACAATAAAAACCACAGTTTCATCTATAACCATTTCTTTTTTACATCTGATGATCCTCTCTTGATTTTTTTTCTATTAACTAATATTTTGGTCACTTTTTCACAAAGTCAGACGAGGGTTAACCTTTTCCAAAATCTCAAATTAACTAACAACCCCTACCCCCCAAAAAAAAAAACAAGGAAAACCAACTTATTGAAATCGAGCAATTTTATAATGCTCAAAAAACAAAAACTTAAATATAAAAAAGTCATAAACAAAAACTTAAATATAAAAAAAGTCATAAACAAAAACTTAAATATAAGAAAAGTCATAAACAAAAACTCGACTTAATTACATCGCTGGGAGGATTAAATTTAAAAGAATCCAGGGCTGGGAATGGTGGTATCTTCCCACCATAGAAAGCAGGTAATGAGGTAATGCCATCTAGAATAGATCAGATCATTATAACCTAAACAAATATAAAAGTAAAGGGTTTTCAAAGGTTCCAATGAGTGTGACACCCAAGAGAAAATGAAAAAGAAACCTTGTAGAAAGATATCACTCATTGGACATTGGGTAGTCAATGACAAAGAGTACCTAGTCTCAACGGTTACAGTGAAGGATTGCGTGAAGCAATGTTTTGTGCCACATGAGAACATGCAGACTTCCTGCGGATGAAAATTTTTTAGAAAATAAGACCACTTCTGCGTCAATGTTAAGAAATAATTTCGTTACCCAGAAGCAAATTTAAAGGGGAGGCTTTTCAAATGTAATAATTCAATAAGTTTGACCTTAACCGACAGTAACTGCATTGTGGTCTGAGACTGCCTTGGCTAGATAAAGACTGGATAGTAAAATGAGAGTTTTTGTATCAAAGAAGGAAAGCTATCATTTAACACCTAGTAAGAATATTGGTTTCTGAAATGAATTTTAAACTCTTGATTAATTTCGAAGAGTGAATACAAAAGAGAATGGATAACTAGATAGGACTACTCTTTGTGAAACATTCATTACTGATGAAATTTATAAGCATTTCAAAATAGCTTGGAGAATAGTTAAAATATCACAACATCCCCGTAACACAGCAGTTGTTTAGTGAGATCGGTGATACTCTATGGACATGAGTCATGGTATGACAATGAAACAATCTCCAATAGATTTAGCAGATTTGAGAACAAAGCCCTCAGAAGGATATTGGGAGTTAAATGGCAGAACAGGATTAGAAATTAAACCATAAGAGAGACGACTCGAGTGCCATATGTGGATGAGATCTTGATGAGGGGTAGATGGACATGGTTTGGGGGATGCTCTTCGCACTCCCCAGGAGAGATTACTTCACCAAACGTTCAGTTGGGCTCCACAAGGCACTAGAAGAGTTGGAAGACCCAGGCCTACATGGCTGAGGACTATGAAGCGTAATGTAGATGATGAATTTTGAAGTATTGAATTGAAAGCTCAAGATGGAGACGACTGGTGAAATATAACCGAGGCCCTTTGCGTCAACAGTCGTAGGAAGAAATTATGATGATAGATAGATAATATATATACAATACATATATATGTATATAAATGGTATGTTTGTGTGTGTGTGTGTGTGTGTTCTCATTCCAACTGTTCATCCTTAATGGATCTCACCCACCATCTTTGTAGCTACGAGGAATAAACAATTGCCCCTATAATATAAATTTTCTCCATTAGTTCAAATGAAAGTAACCTGAATAAATGCAACAGACCAGTTGCCTGAAACACAAGAATACCTTTTTTATATATATATTTATTTTTTTTTACCAAAATCCAAATGCTTTCAATTCAAGACAAAATAAATATGAAATATGTAAATGATGACTAGTAACTTTGGCGTTGATGAACAAAAAAATTTTACCCACTACATATATTGTCTTCTTTAGGATTTACAAATGTTAATGCTCTAAAAAACAACAGCAACAAGATAAATTCAAACCTAAACTACCAACTATTGCAATGCACTTGAAGCTAACAAATAATATAGTCAGTATAGAATTAAAGTTTTCCATTAAATTACGATCTAGCCAACAGGAGTCCCCTCGCATTCATGACAAAAAGTTTAAATAATTTAAGTGAAACAAGGAGAAAATTCAACATTGAAAAGGAAGTTGAGAACAAATGAAACCAAGTTAATTCATAATTTGCAGTTTGAAGATCAAGAACATGAAAACCTAATCCTGCATTAAGAACACTTTAGAAAATGAACTCTGTTTCACATTACTATCAGCCCCTTGACTTACATGTGTGCTGCATAGCCTTACAGGCCCCTGCAAAAGGCTATATAGCCTAATATCTATAAATCCAATTCTTGACTCCTGTCCATTCTACTTTATGGTACATCAAAAAATAAGGAAGGTAAACCAGTTGTTGTGATAATCAGGATTTGGCACAGGAAGTTAGTAGGGACACAGCTGTCAAAAAGTATTTGGGTTTTGTGCCCCGAAGGTGATAAAAAAAGTCACATAATACTACTGTACTGCAAAAGTATATGCAAATTAATTATTGCTTCTTGATTAACTTTTTGGAAAGAACAAACATCAATGCTTGTTGCAAAAGTACATTAAAGGTAAATGATTCAGTACAAAGTAGTTACACAGCTGTTAGGGCTTCCTGTACATGGCAGAAACTATACATTTCTCCATATTTAAACAATATTCATTATAATACAAAACTATTCAGTAATACCCTTCTCTTTTGTCCGTTCATCGCACGTCTGTTGCAACATTACGTCACCCATCCTTATGTAATAAATACAAAAATAAAATCCACATCAAGCTGTTTTACCCAACTTAAAGTCGTTTCTTTTCTATGTCATACAGTAACGATGAAGTGTTGGATGGCACTGTAAAGAATTCGAATTCACATGGAAGCTTATGAATGTAGGTATTTGATTCTTATAAAATTATACAGTACTGTATGTTGTAAGTAATTTTTCAGGTTCAATACTTGTAAATGGAACATATAGGGTCACTTTTTGTGGCCAAAATCCAACTTATGTCAAGTCTCTTGGAACTTTGACAAAATAGGGTGGGGTATTACAGTACAGTACAGGGTAGTTGCCAAACTACACTCTGGGTTACCCTTTTGAAGGATAAGGCTTGGCAACTACTTGTTATAAGATATCATTAATAATGGGGTTAGCCTGAATGGAATCGAAGGATTTGACAGAAAGTTTGATTTACTTTCTTAAAAATTTTCTTCAAATTTCAATATGCCAGCTATTTTCCATTTCAAAATCATATTTTATACTGCATTCGGTACATTATTATAATATTTTGTTGTGAAAAAAAAAACATTAAATTCCAAAGTAAAAATATGACTCAAAAATTTTCTACGAAACAATCTCAAGTTTAGCGGGGTTAATTAAAATTAAAAATAACACCAGTGTCATATTGCAATTGAGTTTCTGCCCACAGAAATTATCATTAAATGAACAAGTTTACATAATGGTACTTTCTCGGCCCAATAGTATATGGTCAGTACAAGGAGCCTATTCGAAGTGTAAAATCCTTAATACATCAATGACATTGATATCAAGTTACTTTCAAACAATTGGACATAAAACATTTGTGAGGGCTTTAATGTGAGCATTTTTTTCATGAAAAAAAAAAAAATTACCTACATATCAACTGCAAAACATCAAAAGCGTCTACATTCAAGATATACACATATGTACATAAACTTTTGTTCTTGTACAAATCTTGTTTTATAAATAGCTACACAACTATTTGATTTACCATTAAAACAAATACTAGTGAAAAAGATTACAGTACATTAAAGATGCAACTGCAAAAAAGAAATTATCAGAGGCATCGTTAACCATAATGTGGTTTAGAATCTTCTTCAATAACTTGGCATTACTCTTAACGGAAAGCAGAACAGTTAATCATGTATCACTAGATCTTGAATAACAACAATAAAACTACAAGAAAGGGATTTTTTCCAAGTCCTTAAATTCACTTATGTACGGACATATGACTCTTCAGATGACTGCTCTGTACAAAGCTCTTGGAGCAAATGGAACATGTAAATGGTTTCTCTCCCGTGTGTGTTCTTATATGTATCTTGAGGTTGTCTTTCCTTGAAAATTGGGCACTGCAGAAACTGCAAGGATATGGTTTTTCCCCCGTGTGAGTGCGTATGTGCCTCGTCACCGACTCCTTCAGAAGATTGGAATATGAACAGTAGGGACACAGGAAGTACTTGAGCAGAGGGTTTCCTGGATCACGACTTTCAATTGGCTCCATTCTGTTGCCACCCAACTCCAGAATGCTGCCGTCCTTTGAGCCCTGTTTGGAAATTCTACAATTACTTAAGTCACCTTAAAAGTTTGGATTGCATTTTAATTGAATCTTCCTGCTGGGAGTACCTTTGATCTATAAGAACGATATGCAGTTGTGGGATTTTGTTTTAATTGTAAATTTCTTTATTCTTTATGTCATGCTGAAATTGCATTTCAATGTTGTTATGATGCACAGCCAAACCATTATGAAATCAGCAAAACACTTATACACTGGACATGCACAGTGTCCTCTCCTCAATATGTTGAAAGACAATGAATTTTTATAAATTCCAAGTTGTGACATTTTCAAAGTAAGTGCCACATTGGAAATCCAAGAGATAGAGAGAGTGGCCAACAGGTAATAATTCTTGACACAAGTAACGAACAAAGAATGTGATAACCGTTATCTTACAATACATCATACGATGATAGCTTCAGGTAAATTTGACGGAAAGAAAATAATTTATACTGTGTTGATATTCTACCATTAGGGTACTAAAAATCTATTAAGATTTACATGTACTCCAGCTCTTTATACATTCACAATTGGAGTCTTTCTCTATTCCAAATTGTTTCCAAACGCGCAATTATATCTTTCTTGCTTCATCAACTTCTATGATTGCCCTTTCTCTCCTCTTACATAAGGTTGTTTTAATCTTAATTTTTACGGCAGAGACGCTCTCGCATCAAGGTATTAGCATCTGGTTAGTACAGTAATAAAATTTATTGTCAAAATTACATTAACAATAGCATCTTTCTTTCTAAAAACTAATTCTAATAACTTAATATACCCTTTTTTATTTGCTGAAGTAAAATTGCAAATTTTTATAAATTGAATCTCTTACGTAACCAAATTTTTTGTATATATTTTCATCGTCTTTTTACAAAATTATTCACGCAACAATTAATGGGTCAGCCAAGATGGCGTCGCTTATGACGTCATCCGAGTACCCATAACAGTAACGGAGGATGAGAACTTTGTAACGGCTCCTCCCATATCTTGCCACTAACTTCCCCCTCGAAGCGTAAACGCTATTTGGGGTGCAGATAGCTATGTGGAGTGTCAAGAATACGTCCAGCTATGTGGAGTGTCAAGAATACGTCCCTTGTTATTATGTGATATCCTAAAGGACAACCTTAAGGGTACTCGTGCCAGAAGTTAGAATACTGGAAACCTTTAGTTTAATTTTCTGGGAATATCCACAGTAGTCATATATACCCTTAGGAAGCTACTAAAGGAACCTTCCATCAGGACGACATGGCTATCTCACCCAAAAATAGATTTTTCGCTTCGCTCAAAATCCGTTTAACAAAACAAGAGGAAGAGAATTAAGATAGAATATTGTGCCCGAGTGCACCCTCAAGCAAGAGAACTCTTAACCCAAGACAGTGGAAGACCATGGTACAGAAGTTATGGCACTACCCAAGATTAGAGAACAATGGTTTGATTTTGGAGTGTCCTTCTAGAAGAGCTGCTTACCATAGCTAAAGAGTTTCTTCTAACCTTACAAAGAGGAAAGTGGCCACTGAACAATTACAGTGCAGTAAGAACTGTTTGGTAAACCTGTGTTGTCAGGCATATGAGGCAGGGGACAATATGTAAAGAATAGGCCAAACTATTTGGTGTGTGTGTGTGCGTGTAGGCAAAATAAAAATTAACCGTAACCAGAGAGAAGTATCCAATGTACTGCTGTCTAGCCAGTCAAAAGACCCCATAACTCTCTAGCGGTAGTATCTCAACAGGTGGCTGGTGCCCAAGCCAACCTACTACCTACTGTACCTATTCTATCTTATTTCTCTTCCTCTTGTTTTGTTAAATCTTTTATAGTTTATATAGGAAATATTTATTTTAATATTGTTACTCTAATTAAAATATTTCATTTTCCTTGTTTCCTTTCCTAACTGGGCTATTTTCCCCGTTGGAGCCCCTTGGGCTTATAGAATCCTGCTTTTCTAACTAGGGTTGTAGCTTAGCAAGTAATAATTAATAACACTGACCTCACTAAACTAATATGTAGCCTGGTTTTTATATGTAATATCAGGTGATTTGATTTCAAAATTTTACTTAACCTAGCGCTTGACTGATTTGCTTATTTCAATCTTTCACTAAACTCCAATTCCAAAGACCCTGTATTGGAGATCATAGTTCCTGAATAATTAAATGATTCTACCTCATTAATCCTTTCTTCTTTCAATGGTATTTAATCTTCCATTGCATTTTGCATTCTCATCATCCGCCTTTCTTTTATGTATCTTGAGCCCAATTTTCTGTGATATTTCATGCATTTTGGTAAGTAAGCATTGCAAATTCTGTTGGTGTTCTGCTCAGTTCTGTGGATTTTCTTATTTAGATTGATTCATCTCCAAATATTTAAGCCTTCAGAACTGATGCTGGGTTGAAAAGCAGGACCTTGTGTGGATATGTCTTGACCTTTATAGTTTGTGAACATTATGAATGACATGTGGTTTTTCGTTAGTTACGAGTGACTGGCAGTTTTTTGGCTGGTCAAAAATGACTTGCCATTTTCTGGCTATTTTTTTGCTAGTCAGGAATGATTTGCTTTTTCTGCTAGTTATGTAATGTTCATTTTTGTGAGTTGAATGAATAACTTACCAAAAGGCTCTTAAGCTAGGTAAGACGAGATTAAATAGCATTCTTTCTTTTTTAATATTATTTCATGTGAAAATAATGAATTTAGATTCAATATATAATTTCTGAAAATCTGAAATGATACTCATATTACATGATTTAAAAGAAAAAAAGAAATCACCTAAAGGAAGCTCTAAAAAAAAAAAAAAAAAAAAAAAAAAAAAAAAAAAAAAAAAAAAAAAAAAAAAAAAAAAAAATCATACCATCAGAAGATGAAAACTCTGCGCACCATTATCTAAAGAATAATTCCGAGTTTCTCTTGGCTTTAAGAGGATTGAAAGTAATCTCTATCTCTCAACCATTCTTTTTATTCTCTTTTTGCCCTCTTAGTTATTCCATTTGGCAACATGTAACATTTTACAATTTAATATATTTTAGGATGACTGTTTACAAATGAATCTGCAGATGAAGACAGATATATATATATATATATATATATATATATATATATATATATATATATATATATATATATATATATATATATATATATATATATATATATATATATCCTGTGAGACAGCAACAAAGAAATGGAGCTGGGGGGAGAGTGACTGCTCCCCGCACTCTAGTTTTGGGGTGTCTGAATGTGCGTGGATGTAGTACGATAGAGAGTAAAAGATGTGAGATTGGAAGTATGTTTAGAAGTAGGAGGATGGATGTATTGGCCTTGTGTGAGACAAAGATGAAAGGAAAGGGTGAAGTGATGTTTGGTGAAATGTCTGGTAGAGTGTCTGGGATTGAAAGGGGAAGAGCGAGAGAGGGTGTGGCTTTATTGCTGAGTGAATGGATGACAGGTAAAGTAGTGGAATGGAAGGAGATATCATCTAGGTTAATGTGGGTAAGGGTTAGGTTGGGTAGGGAATGTTGGGCGTTTGTCAGTGCGTATGGGCCAGGTAGTGAGAAAAGTGAAGAAGAGCGGAATGAGTTTTGGAATGAGTTAACTAGGTGTGTAGAAGGACTGGGTAGAAGGAATTATGTAGTTGTTATGGGTGACTTAAATGCTAGAGTGGGTGCTGGAGAGGTAGAAGGTGTCATTGGAAAGTATGGCGTACCAGGTGAAAATGAGAGTGGTAAGAGACTGGTAGATATGTGTGTTGAACAAGAGATGGTAATAAGTGCTAGCTTTTTTAAGAAGAAAGATAAAAATAAGTATACATGGGTAAGAGTGGCAAATGGAAGAGTAGTAGAAAGGGCATTAATGGATTATGTGTTGATAACAAAAAGAATGTTTGGAAGATTGAAAGACGTGCATGTGTTTAGGGGTATGGCTAACGGTATGTCTGATCATTTTTTGGTGGAAGGAAAATTGGTTGTAGCAAAAGAGTGGGGGAATAGAGTAGGTGGATGTAAAAGGGAGCTAGTGAGGGTTGAAGAGCTAATAAAACCTGGGGTAAAAAGTAAATATCAGGAAAGGTTGAAAATGGCATATGACGAAGTGAGAGTAAGAGAAACTGGTAATTTAGAGGAGGAGTGGAAGTTAGCAAAAGAAAATTTTGTTGGGATTGCAAGTGATGTATGTGGCAAGAAGGTTGTTGGAGGCAGCATGAGGAAGGGCAGTGAATGGTGGAATGAAGGAGTGAAGGTAAAAGTGGAAGAGAAAAAGAGGGCTTTTGAAGAATGGCTGCAGAGTAATAGTATAGAGAAGTATGAAAAATATAGAGAGAAAAAGGTGGAAGTAAAGCGCAAGGTACATGAGGCAAAGAGGGCAGCTGACCTGAGGTGGGGTCAGGGACTGGGTCAGTCATATGAAGAGAATAAGAAGAAGTTTTGGAAAGAAGTGAAGAGAGTAAGAAAGGCCGGCACAAGAATTGAAGAGACAGTGAAAGATGGAAATGGAAGGTTGTTAAAAGGAGAGGAGGCAAGGAAAAGGTGGGCGGAATATTTTGAAAGTTTGCTGAATGTTGAGGATGATAGGGAGGCAGAGATAATTGCTGTTCCAGGTGTTGAGGTGCCAGTGATGGGAGATGAGAATGAGAGAGAGATTACAATAGAGGAAGTGAGGAGAGCACTAGATGAAACGAGAGTAGGAAAAGCATCTGGTATGGATGGTGTGAAAGCTGAGATGTTGAAGGAAGGGGGTGTGACTGTAATTGAATGGTTGGTGAGATTGTTTAATGTGTGTTTTGTGTTGTCAATGGTACCAGTAGATTGGGTCTGTGCATGTATTGTACCACTATATAAGGGTAAGGGAGATGTGCATGAGTGTTGTAATTCAAGAGGTATTAGTTTGTTGAGTGTAGTTGGAAAAGTGTATGGTAGAGTACTGATTAATAGGATTAAGGATAAAACAGAGAATGCAATCTGGGAAGTACAGGGGGGTTTTAGAAGAGGTAGGGGTTGTATGAATCAGATTTTTACAGTTAGGCAGATATGCGAGAAATATTTAGCAAAAGGTAAGGAGGTGTATGTTGCGTTTATGGATCTGGAGAAAGCATATGATAGAGTTGATAGGGAAGCAATGTGGAATGTGATGAGGTTATATGGAGTTGGTGGAAGGTTGTTGCAAGCAGTGAAAAGTTTCTACAAAGGTAGTAAAGCATGTGTTAGAATAGGAAATGAAGTGAGCGATTGGTTTCCGGTGAGAGTGGGGCTGAGACAGGGATGTGTGATGTCGCCGTGGTTGTTTAACTTGTATGTTGATGGAGTGGTGAGAGAGGTGAATGTTCGAGTGCTTGGACGAGGATTAAAACTGGTAGACGAGAATGATCATGAATGGGAGGTAAATCAGTTGTTGTTTGCGGATGATACTGTACTGGTAGCAGACACAGAAGAGAAGCTTGACCGACTAGTAACAGAATTTGGAAGGGTGTGTGAGAGAAGGAAGTTGAGAGTTAATGTGGGTAAGAGTAAGGTTATGAGATGTACGAGAAGGGAAGGTGGTGCAAGGTTGAATGTCATGTTGAATGG
>NC_090755.1:80397157-80399657 GCF_036898095.1 Palaemon carinicauda
TCTACAGTATTTCATCAACCAACGCCCCCCATTTATGTATAATCTGAATAACTCAAATCACAATCCATTTTCTTACCCCTAAACTTGGCACCAATGTTTGCTGTCCTTCCTTTGGCTCATCGAGTAACCCCATTCATAAAGATATAATACAGCCACGGACACATAAACAAATATTTGCCTGACTCCCTTTTACACCAAACCAATTACCTACCCTCCCAGCCTGATACAATATTCTAATATAGGCTCAACTTCCATCGTAAACAACTTCGATCACTCTCAACTTCCCTTTAAAAGGTTCATGAAGGACAAAAATCATCATATAACCAGTTACCTCTATAGTACCATCGCTGCCTTTATTTAAGAAAACACATTTCTTCAGACACCTATAATGAGAAAGACATGCTCCTGCAGGCCCTGATCAGCAACTTCATCACGCTATCACCCCTACACCACAGCATCTCACCCCGCAATCACATCAACTGGCATCTTCAATACCTTAATAACTCTCCTCAAACCCTCGTCAGTTACTTCTACAAGAATTCACAAAGTTTCAGATTCGACAACCCTTTAAATTACTCACTCCACTGGCCAAATGCTTCAAAAAGCAACTCTCCATTTGAGTTTTATTCTATAATCCATTTGCTTATACATTATTCATAATAAATTTTACTGTACACATTCCCTTTAAAAAGAATGACATACATATATATATATATATATATATATATATATATATATATATATATATATATATATATATATATATATATATATATATATATATATATATATATATATATATATACAGTATATATATCGGGTGGTACTGCTTACCCCTCGGCAAGTAAATGCAATGTTGCTCTGTCAATATGCTGAATTGTTAGATTTTGTGGAATTCTCCACTGTGATGGAAATATACATGTCACTTATCAGACTTAAGACCCGACACCTATAAAAGAGTTCAGTGATCGCGCACAACAATTTATGTCAATCATGGTACTCTTAAAAAGGTCATTAATCTCACTGTATAAATCTCACACTTCTACATATTTTTTTATACAAGGATTAGGGCATAGTAGAAACATTTGATAAAAGTCTCCTTATAATGTAGGAATAAGTAGCCTCATACACTATATGAGCCTACTTATTACTACATTACCAGGAAACTTTATCAAATGTTTCTACAATGCCTCTTGTTATACGGAGAAAGCTGGTAAATCATGAAGCGATCACCATTATCATACATTACTAACCATGGTGTAACATTGGTTGGAAAAGCTAAAAGCTGCAAGTTATGAAAATCGACTGGTGGTGAGAATAAGAGCCTTACTAGGCTATGCAAACAATGAATAGGTTCAAAATAAAAAGGAGGATTATACTAGGGAATAGGAGTTTGTATGCTTGTTTTTTTTTTTTTTCTAACTAGAAGCTCTTATCTGATTTCTGCAGCTGAAGATGAATTGACCAGTGATTGTTATCCGACTGTAAACCACATCTAATGGCATTTTTTTTGCATATAATAATAACAATAATAATAATGATGATAATAATATTAATAAAAATTATGATATAGTTAACCCCCCCCCAATTCATGAGGGTTAGTGACCAGACCCGGCCCTCGGTATGGGAAATTCGTGAATACTTGAAACGGCATTTAAAAATGCGCCACAGGTCGCCCCAGAAATGCTCATAAATGCTTATTTTCTATTCAAAACGTGTAATAACATAAAAATTGTGATCATAAATCGTTTAGAATCATTTACTAAGTTTTAATACATTTTCCATAAAAATATACTGTACTGAATGTGGCTTATAAACACCAGTTAACACAACATCATAACACAATACATACAGTACAATATTGTACATATACAAAATATACCGTATATACTATTTTATTAGTTATCCTTACTGTAGAGAGGTATATTTTCTATCATACATAATCAAACCATTTTCTTCAACTTGATCATATTTTTAACCATAGCTAATTCATTGTACAGTAATTACTTTTCAACTTCAAAGTGTACTTGTTGATGTAAAAATTATAAACATATAATATATGCATATAATTATAATTCATAAGTAATAACGGCGATTTTATTTTGATACTACACTTTGTTTAATGAAGGTAACTAGACAATTGTTAATTTTGATTAGCTGATCCTGATGACTCACCAATGCCATCTACAGGCATACATGCCAACTAACCAAACCCTAGCAGACAACACTAGGATGCATTAATTGTTTATGCAGTATATGTCTCATTTATATTTTGTTGATATTTTACTCAAAAAAGAAATTGATAATGTTGAAAGCAACCTTGAATAGACATCTAACTGTGAGTTGAGAGCAGTGTCATCAAGTTAGAAGATAACTAACTATAGTCCATTTCTTTTAGCGAGGCAGATTTGCACCGATTCGCAAAGGTGCCCTTTTAGCTCGGAAAAGTTTCCTGATCGCTGATTGGTTAGAATTATCTCGTCCAACCAATCAGAGATCA
>NC_090755.1:80404657-80499657 GCF_036898095.1 Palaemon carinicauda
TGAGAGTTTTGGAAAGAAAATTTCCATGTTGTCAACTACCTCCCAATGATTGACAAAGTCTGGGAAGGGGTTATCAATTGAAACCTCAATTGTGCTTGGAGGAAACTGTGGTCTAAATACATTCCTGAATGGGATTATGTGTGATTCAAACCCATCCAAGGAGGCAGTTGACAAAGAACTTGTGTCCTTTGGGAAAGATAATGGGATCAGAGGTGGACAGGATGACATCAACCATCTTCTTAGAAGAATATAACAAGCAGCTGATGACCAAGGAGCTGGTGGAGTTCCATAAGGAGCAGCAACAAGAGGTTGCGGAGGAGATTTCATCTGAGGAGGAAGAGGAGGAGGGACTGAGTGACAAACCTTTTGCTTCAGGCCAAATTACGATGATGAAAATGTGAGAAACCTGGTAATATAATATAGAAACATATCACTTAGATAAGGCTTTGGCAGGCCGAGCAGCGAATCTATTCATCAACAATATGTCGCATTTTTCGATCCACTTTAAAGGGAAGGCAAAAGAAGTCGTCTCTAGATATGTTTCCTATGAAAACTGAACATACTTTATGTGCATAATAGACGACAACCAAGTTTCCAGAAAGTATTTCCAGAAAGTATATATTAAGTGATTCATTTTGTTAAATGAGAATATCATTCAAAAGACAGAAGTCTTTATATTACACCTGTACAGTAGTTCTCCTTCCAAGCAGTAACCCATTCCTCCCGTTCCTCTCACCTCCCTCACAACATCGACAACCCACGACTCTCAAAGATAAGAGTCAATATTTCTATGTTTTATGTGAATTATCATTAATTATTCATGTCTGATTTTACGGGTTGAGGAAACATCATCTTCATCGAATAGTTGAATCAGAACAACTTCAGAATTTTAAACTTGGTGTGATTAAGTCTAATTCAGTTTACATTTTACTTATCTTTAACAACAATGTTATTCATCTTCATTTCTCTTTAATAGACTTCTTTACTTAATTTATTTTACACATTGAGCTACTTTTCCACTTGGGATCATAAGGCTTGTAGCATTTTGCTTTAACAACAGAGGTTTCCAAATTGGTTAATAGTAATAACAAAAATAATGATGAACTTTATTGTAACAACTGTTTCTTGAAAATTCCTTATAAGAAGCAAAAAGCAAAAACAAAATTGTGAAATATCAATTTCTATATTGTTGATATACCATACAGAATATCATTAATATATAAAGCTGTCACCAATCTTCATCTTACTGTAATACGAGAGAAAAATGTTTCTCTCAAAGAGATTACAAGAGATGTCAATTAGTGTTCATGTTTACTTTTGACATACAGCAACAAGGAATATGCTGTTCAAACATATACTTTCAAGGAGAATTAATCAACAAAAGAATGTCTATTTCCCAAATTTATTTTTCTGTTACATAGAAAACCCACAAAGTTATGGATCCAAAATTACTTTGGCCTCTAAAGGGATTTTGACGAAGGAAAAATCTATTTCTGGGGAGAGACCTGTGACGCCCGGTGAAAAGAGTCCTTCTTTACACTTTTCTGATATAAATCTTCTAAATATACCAGAGAAAGATAAAAGCATGGAATGCAGAGGTTACTACCCTCGCGCGAGCACCTCGTGGGTGTCGTGTATACATCAGGGGCGTGTGAAAACCACTATTCACAGGCTGTCTTCCATTTAGATAATTCCTTCATCAAAGGGAAGGGCCAGAAATACATATATTACAGATGCCCCAGGAGATTGATGTGCTTGTGTTCCCAAATCTAAAATTATTTGGAGTAAATGAAATGAACATTACACTGTTTAAAATAACAGATTATATTATCTTCATAACAGAGACCACCAACAATGAAACGTGAGTTTATAACAGTCGTATAAAGCTTTAGATTATCATCTGTACATATGTTTGCTGAGAACATCAGCCAATTAAGAATTACTATGGCTGTCCCTTTCATCCAAGATTCTCTCTCAAAATCAAAGTTTCTCTTCATGTTTCATTAAACAGAATAAAAACTTTACAACGTTAAAAAAAGGAGCTTTCAAAGCTTAGTCGTTCATGCAACATTACTGTGAAAACTGAAAAATTAATTTACAATAAAGTTAAAGGCATAAAAAATTTTATGCTCATTTATTTAAAGACATTTTTTTTAATGATTATGTATTCTTTCAAAATGCTTTTTACTTACACAGCTCTTTAAAATGCATCTAGCATTTCAACAATCTAGAACCTTATCCAAATACTTCATATTCGGGAAACTGTAATACTGTACACAAAATACTGTACAGTGTTTTAAATCTATATTGGAAGTTAACTAAAACCAAAATTAGCTTTGCTATACCTATGTTTGAGATGAAGTGTCTAAGGAGTATGGCTGGTGTATCTCGAGTAGATAGGGTTAGGAACGAAGTGGTGAGGGAGAGAACGGGTGTAAGAAATGAGTTAGCGGCTAGAGTGGATACGAATGTGTTGAGGTGGTTTGGCCATGTTGAGAGAATGGAAAATGGTTGTCTGCTAAAGAAGGTGATGAATGCAAGAGTTGATGGGAGAAGTACAAGAGGAAGGCCAAGGTTTGGGTGGATGGATGGTGTGAAGAAAGCTCTGGGTGATAGGAGGATAGATGTGAGAGAGGCAAGAGAGCGTGCTAGAAATAGGAATGAATGGCGAGCGATTGTGACGCAGTTCCAGTAGGCCCTGCTGCTTCCTCCGGTGCCTTAGATGACCGCGGAGGTAGCAGCAGTAGGGGAGTCAGCATTATGAAGCTTCATCTGTGGTGGAAATGTGGGAGGTTGGGCTGTGGCACCCTAGCAGTACCAGCTGAACTCGGTTGAGTCCCTGATTAGGCTGAAGGAACATAGAGAGTAGAGGTCCCCTTTTTGTTTTGTTTCTTTGTTGGTGTCGGCTACCCCCCAAAATTGGGGGAAATGCCTTGGTATATGTATGTATGTATGTATACCTATTAAAAAATAATCTATATTTTTTTTTGAAAAATGATAAAAGAAAAAGGAAACCTATTCACTACTTTCCAAACAATCCTTGTAAATTATATGTGATTAAATATATTTCTTTCAGATAATGAAAATGAAAATAACAATAACAAAAGAATACAAAATTATTTTTACACAGGAATATTAAGATTAATTGGCAATATATAAAAATTCATTTTAGTAGGGTGTTTTTACAGCTAAAAATTACTAAACTTTTCAGTTTATTTAATTTGACTCTCTAAACTGCTTCAAAACTCAAAAGTAAGAAATGAAGTGATGATGAATAATGAAATTAATATCTTTTATACCATTATAATAGACTCAATAGCAACATTAAACTCCATCAAAATCCATATAACCCCAAATTCTTAGGCTGCCTGTTGATGCTAATATATTACTAGACAATTTATACAAATATCACAAAAAATACTACAGTCCTATGATGTTTATCATTATATCACAACAAGAATAAATAAACCTAAGATACTATCTACTGATTGTAATGTCACATGTGCTTAACCTATTAACCTTCCATAATATAAGTAGTTATAATGTACAGTACTGGGCATTAATAAAAATAATATATTAATATTATCAACATACTGTATTCTAAGAAGCAAGACTTTTACTGTTTTTCTCTGAGATGCTTTTGCATATGAAGATCAACATGGTCTTTCCTGATAAATCCTTTGAAGCAAATTGGACAAGAGTAAGGCTTCTCTCCAGTGTGAGTGCGGATGTGTCTTTGCAGGTTGCTTCTTTGACCAAATTTGGCAGAGCAAAACGGGCAGATAAACTGCCTTATTTGATCATGTTTTTGCATATGCCTCACAATGTTTCCCTTTATAAGAGTACTGTAAGAACAAAAAGTACAAACGTGCTTCCTTGTGTGGGGGTCAGTGTGAAAGCCGCAATCTTCTCTCCACCGTAAATTCCCACAGGCAACGCTAACTCCTTCCCCCTGTCAAAAGTGACCTTCATTTTAGTTATGTCATACATTACTGTCTTTGCTTAAATGTACAAACTGAACAGTACTTGTGGCAGAAGGTCATAAGACAAAAATATGGGATAATCAGAACCAAGCTTCATCTGTGTCACCGATGTTTTTTATTCACCTAACATTTAGGAATGGTCAGTCTGACATTAAGTTCTAAAATAGTGTACAGGGGAATATTTTCCCTTGACTAAAAAAATCAATTTTTAGCCCTTTAATCTACAAAATGTTCCAGAGGCCTAACCACTGTTTAAGAAAGACTCTCGAGTATAGCCTACAACCTAGCATTCCCTGCCTCCGGCAACTAAAAGTAATTCCCCATGATTTTAGCACGATGCAATAACTTAACAGTTTCATGTGTCTAAAAGAAACGTTTGTAATTCTTGCTATTAACCCTTTTACCCCCAGGCTATTTGGAAATTTCCAACCCTTAACCCCCAGGGATTATTTTTTTTCAAGCACATTTTGCAGTGTATTTTTTTTCAAATAGCTCTAACAGCCTTAATTTTTGTCATAGAGAGGTCAGGTAGGTCTCATTCTCTTGGTAAATGCCTGAAGTTTCTCAAAAAAATTATAAAAAATGTGCAAAAAAATTTAAATAGCAGTTTTTTGCAAGGACATACCGGTACGTCCATGGGGGTAAAGGGATGAGTTTTGTGAAACGTACCAGTACGTCCTTTGGGGGTAAAAGGGTTAACTGATATATAATAAAAACCGAGTTCGGAGAATCTTCATTTAAACGTTTGTGCAGTACTTATACATATCACAGCGCAAACTACATCATAATCCCCCATCAGGGCCTATTAACTTCCCTTCCCCAGCCCTTTCTATGTCTTTCTATTACCCGGAGAGAAGTTTAAGAAATAGAAGACTTGGGTCTCTCACTATTATCATTCATTTATGTTCCTTTCTCACATTCTCTTCTTTTCCCCTACTAGATAGTAGAAGTAGCCCTCAAACTAGGCAGCCCATCTGGAAAAGTCCACAATTTCCAGAAGGGTCTACCCCTGAGTGTAACCTAAATATAAATGAAGCAAAATACTTGATATAACACCTACACTAAAGCATGATTATTAAAACAACTAAAAATAAACAAATCTTTCTCTCATTTCCCAACATTTGAAATTCTGTAAAAGACTCTTTTTTTATTGCTTTTTAGTAGGGGTAATGTAAGGAAAAGCCTATCATTATTAGTTTAAATAGCTGGAAACAACTATGGAGGCTAAAATTATGTAAGACAATGTGAACAAAACAAATAGTGTTCTACATTTAATTTTAAAAGTACAGTTTATAACTTATTGAATAATCAAAACTTCTCACCATGAGTACAAATATGTTTCTCTCTCTCTGTATGACTGGGGAAGTTACGGAAACAAATAAGACATATCTGCATCTGGTGAACTACCTTAACATGCCTAACCAAGTATCTTTTACTTTTTGCAGTGAAGGAGCAAGTGGAACAGCCAAAGGGTTTTTCCCAGGAATGAATGGGAAGGTGCCGTTTCAAGCTACAAGCATCGACAAATCTGATGGTACAAAAAGGACAGGCATAAGGCCTTTCACCAGTATGCCGGCGAATGTGTCTGGTTATGTCCTGTTTCCTGGAAGTCGAGTAGCGGCACATGACACAAGTGTGTTTTCTTGTAGATGCATCAGTATAATAGCCCCCGGAGTCCATCATTCTTAAGTCTTCCCTCAAACTCATGGTTTCCTCCTGTCAAAGGTTGTGTGCTTTTAGTACGTTAGAAAACTTGCATTGGATTTACTAACATATTAGAAACCTCATTCCAAGAATATCTACCGATATTATAATTACCTAGATACTAAATCTCACCATGTGAACTGCTAATTTTATAATAGAATTCATGCACTTCAATTAATAAGACTTAGTTAAGTATTACACTAACAAGCTCAATAGAGCTGGTAATATAAAATATCAATACATCAAACAGGAGTACTTGCAGTTAACTCTTATGTATGGATAGGTCTTGAAAGTCTAGATGAATGAAAGTGTTGTTACTTAGGCAGGGTACTATTCATCCTGTTAACTAATGAGGAGTAAAGAATTCAACCCCACCTCGTAGCAGTCTAAATGCATGTTAACCCCAATAGAACTGTTTTAACCCTTTTACCCCCAGGCTATTTGGAAATTTCCAACCCTTAACCCCCAGGGAGTTATTTTTTTCCCAGCACATTTTGCAGTATATTTTTTTTTAAATTGCTCTAACAGCCTTAATATTTGTCATAGAGAGGTCAGGTTGGTCTCATTCTCTTGGAAAATGCCTGAATTTTCTCAAAAAATTATCAAAAATATGAAAAAAAAAAATTTTATACCTTTTTTTTGCAAGGACGTACCGGTACGTCCATGGGGGTAAAGAGATGGATTTTGTGAAACGTACCAGTACGTCCTTTGGGGGTAAAAGGGTTAACAAGTAAGAACCAATATAGAAAAACTCAGCCTAAGTTAAACACACTATGAGATGAAATATTCTAGCAGATATTAATGGATCCCCTTAGATAACACCTAATGAAAACACTGGTTTACATTTTACATTAACAAGAATAATGAAAACTACAGTAATATTGTTAAAAATTCACAATTTAACTATGCATTTAAATTTTTATTTTTTTATTTAAGATGTTAAAAAACCTAATAAATAAGTATTCAATATTATTTTCAAGACTACAGCTCAGTCAAAAAAATCCTTGTATATTTATGAAATTTTTTATTTAATATTGAAATAAGAAACGAGGTGAACTTACTCGCAAAATCTTATCCAAGGCAGTAAAGAAGTAAAGATAGGACTGAAATAAGTTCTGCTATAAGTAAAAAATTTGTATTTATTGCACTTTGTCACAGAAAAAATTTACCCAAGGGATAAAATATAACATCAAAAATACAAATACAGTACTATTTGGTGAGAACTAATCATAAAGACTCCTACAATATCTTTGGCAAGACTTCAGCCCCCTTCAAATTCCAAATCCCATTTTGTTTGTCTCAACCATATTTCCTTAAGAGACCTGAACCTGTGTTCCTACTACAGTATTCCATTAATTAAATGGAGTGCTTTACAATTTCATAAATCCTTTGTTATTAAAACAAGTATTAAAATAACTCGCAATTCGATCTGTTACAATAAACAAGGGATATCCTTAACAGAAAGAGCTTGGCCTCCAGGTTCAGTAATGGGGGGGGGGGGGGGGTTTCCACAGACTAAAAGCAAAGCCATGTGTAGTTAAGACCTCGGGCTGAATGGTTATAGCCGAGATATTGGTTACATGGTTGCCATGAAGAAAGCTTATCAAGCTGGCTCATAAAGTGGTCTAGTGGATCTTATTATGAGGCCATCTAGGTTTTTATTCTGCCCTGGTGAGGATGGCCCATCAAAAGTACCTGATCCATATTAACCAGAGCCATTATGTACCCTCTTTCTACACCCCATCACTATTCCTGCTGCAATCAACACCTGTATTACCATCCTCATAATGATAAGCCAGGGAGAACACCTCGCCAAAAAAAAAAAAAAAAACTTAGAACCATGAGAGAAAAGTACAATTCATGAGAATGAACTTAGTTGGTCTTAACACATCTACCAACCAGAAAAGAATAACTTATTAGAGCATGTGGAACTCTATATTTACCCATTTCACTACTACCCACATGCAATAGCCTTTCACAACAGGTAGTCAAATCTCTTCCTTCCAAAAGACTGATTGAAATAAAATCAATCAAAATAACAAAATCTCTTCCTTCCAAAAGACTCATTGAAATAAACTCAATCAGAATAATAAAATCTCTTCCTTCCAAAAGACTGATTGAAATAAACTCAATCAGAATAATAAAATCTCTTCCTTCCAAAAGACTGATTGAAATAAACTCAATCAAAATAATAAGATCTCTTCCTTCCAAAAGACTGATTGAAATAAACTCAATCAAAATAATAAGATCTCTTCCTTCCAAAAGACTGATTGAAATAAACTCAATCAAAATAATAAAATCTCTTCCTTCCAAAAGAATTATTGAAATAAACTCAATCAGAATAATAAAATCTCTTCCTTCCAAAAGACTCATTGAAATAAACTCAATCAGAATAATAAAATCTCTTCCTTCCAAAAGACTGATTGAAATAAACTCAATCAAAATAATAAAATCTCTTCTTTCCAAAAGACTGATTGAAATAAACTCAATCAAATAATAAAATCTCTTCCTTCCAAAAGACAGATTGAAATAAACTCAATCAGAATAATAAAATCTCTTCCTTCCAAAAGACTGATTGAAATAAACTCAATCAAAATAATAAAATCTATTATAGTTCTCATGTCACGCAGATGGTTAAGTGCCGACGTCAACACCAAAACTAGAATATTTGCCATTTTCTTTCCTACTCCTTTAGTGAAGTACTGAGTCAATCTGGTGGTTAGTGACAATAGTCAATTGCAATTCGTATACAGTAGGTGTGAGCCCTCACTACATATAGAATACGGTAGTTCCTTTTAACACCAAGACAAAAATTGCTCATACAATAAGATTTTATTTCACTAAAGCATTTTACTCCAAATTAACAAACTAGTAATGAGTTTTATAGGATATATCTGCTGGTTTTATAGAGTATTGTAGTCTATTAAAATAAGAGTAAATACAGTATGCTGTTGCATTTGTCTACTTGAAATAGAGATTACTAAGTTATTTTTGTACCATGATACAATTTGCATGTAAATTTAGGTGTGTTTTTCCAGCTTGAGATTACAATATTGTACTGTACAGTATATGACATTCCCATTAACTGTGGATTTTTTTGTGGACTTCCGAATATATATTTTGTTACTTTCAAATTTTTTTAAATATTCATAGCCCAAAAGAATCTGGCAGAGAGAAAAGCCTGCACAATAAACTAATAATGATCACTTTTATTAGTTTAAAGTTTCTCATGAATGGCAGATGCAATGGATAGGACAATGCCATAGAGACTGACCACATATACATATGATCAGTGCCTAAACCCCTCTCCATTGACCGAGGACCAGGGAGGGGCAGGCAATAGCTGCTGATGACTCAGGAGGTAGAACTATAGACTCTCCCCAAACCCTCCATCCTTAGCTCACAAGGATGGCGAGATTGCAATACTACTAGAAACTATCAAGCCGGAGCATGTCTCGAACTCCTGTCCTGCAGAATGCAAGGCAGGGATGTCTCCAATAAGATACCACAACTTTACCTTGAAGCTGGCATTTCTTCTTCTCACTGAATGTGAAAGAAGGTAGAGTTGCAAGTGAGGAATTAGTTGTTGAAGGAGGAGGATGACATGGTTGTTGGTGAAAATGAAAGTGTAGTTGTAATAGTTGCTACATGAGGTTTTTTGTTGTGTACTTAACTTAGATGTAGTGACAGTGGAGTCGGACATCTTGAGGTAAATCCAGAGAAAAACAGCGAAATGTACACACAACACAAAGTATTGTTATCACACTGCGTGCTATATAAGGAGAGACGTCGCTGGCGTGGGATTATTGGTACTGTAGTAGTGGGAGGTGGAACGGCACCTCGCTCTTCGAGGATTTTGACAGGAGATATCTGAATGGTGCGAGGCCTCTGGTTGTGATTTATCACGCCCCAGTATTACATATCGACACCTTTTATAGGTGAGCGAGCTGGGTTCAACCTGGCATCCCTATGCAATTTTTTCTCTGGTAATATATAGCAGTTATATACCTTAGAAATGGTGTGCTAAAGGAGCATTTCACTGGGCGACACGGGTCTCTCGCTCAGAAATAGATTTTTCCTTCGTCAAAATCCCTTTTTTTTTGTAAAATCTGACGTTGATGGTAGTGTTTCTTTTAAATCCAGATTAGGTGATGAATCTGTGGCCTTGTTTTTCTTCTTTCATTAGGACTTATCTAACGTTTGCTGGATAGTGTTCCTTCTCTTTTCATCGATAGTTGTCATATAAGGCAGGAACAAATCTTCAATACCAATACTTATTTTAGCAATATGTTAGGCCGAAGGATCCTGCGACTCAAAGATTGACAAACACTTAAATAAATTCTTCATTTATCAGTGGTAGTTTGTGAGTCTTGATCAACTTTTCAAAATATTCCAACTCCATCAACAGTTCTTCACTTAGGGATACCAAAGTCCTTGATTATCTATTACTGGTTCATCAACAACTATAAAATCAAGTACAAAGCCAGACTGTATGTATAATTGAATAAGGTGAATAAGAAAATATTTCAACATTTTATCACCAAGATAAAGGAAAAGCTACGGAATTTAATTGCTCTTATTTTGTCGTGAGTGAGCAGTTTCCTTTCCTTTAAAATATGTGAGTTTAGATGAAAAAAATTTTTAAAGTTAGAATTTATATAAAATATCAGATAACCCTTATATTCCATAGCGTAAAATTCTTTCCCTTTTTAAAGAGCTCCTCAAAGGATAACCTTAGATATGTCAAACTCTTACCATTTTTCCATTACATGAGAATTTCAGCGTATCATTTTTCAAACTGATATCAACTATAGTCAATTCTTTTTAGTGAGGCAAATTTGCACCGACTCGCAGGGGTGCCCTTTTAGCTCGGAAAAGTTTCCTAACAGCTGATTGGTCGGAAGTATTTTTGTCCAATCAATCAGCAATTAGGAAACTTTTCCAAGCTAAAGGAGCACTCCTATGAGTTGGTGCAATTCTGCCTCACTAAAAAGAATTGACTATAGTCAACCATCGATAGATGAATCTGAAGTTAAGGAGGGCAGACCATACGAAAGCAATGTGCTGCGAACATTACCGAATACAAGAAATTACATTCCAATATTCACTGTAGTGCCCACCGACAATTAGCATTTGCAGGGTACTGGTTAAAAACTTTATAAATTCTCCAGTTCCAAAAATTTGCATACACTACTCACATCCATTTAAGACCTAACGAAAGGTCGTATGAAAGCTTCTCTTCCAAAGTACAAAACACTAAAACTCTCTACTAGGAGGTTACTTTAAGACAGACTGCATCTTTCATTAGCAATATTTTAAAAAATTACACATGAATGACCAGTAGCATGAGATATTTCATAGAGGCCTCACTGATATTTGAAATGATTTCGCAGCAAAAATCCCTTGTAATCTACTTTCCATTAACTTCAGCATAAGTAACATACCTTTACTGCATATACCATGAAATAACCATTTCAAATAAAGTTGTTTATCGACATCAAAATGCAATAGAACCCAGCAATACAAAATTGGAGTACCCTATTTCACCATTTGATTTTGGTGGCCCCTCTACTAAATGTAATTTGGTCTATAAGAAAAGAAGTACTGCACTGTACTTTAAGATCCTGGATTACACTAGGTAAATTGCAGTTACCTACAGAAAAGGGAAAGCCTTCACCCTGTCAGAAAGAATTCGCAAAGCTTACAACAATAAATGTCATCATCCTTAGTATACTATTATGTATTAGGTAGTTTAACTACACTACGTCAAAGTATTTCATACGACTAGCCTTAAGAGCTGTAATTTAAAAGCGAAATTTGTGTACTTGAAAAAAGTTGATATTCGGTTGAATAAAATATGAACTAATAGCTTCTTACTGCATTCTATGAATGCAAGAATTTCATCAAGTGTGTTATTCATCAATTACCCACGAGTCAAATGATTGTGACCAATTTGAAAATGGAATCAAACAACTGCATAGCATCTTACACCAAATTACTGTACGGTGCAATCAATAAATCTTAAGATAAACATAATGCAGCTTCCATATATAGTGATAATAATCTTCCTCTTAAATTCGAATAAAGGACATCAACTTCCTCTCAAATTGGAATACAAAACCTCATAATCTTTCTCAAATTGGAATACAGAACCTACTACATCAAAACCTAAAGCAGAAATTCAACCCTATCATACCACTCCAACCCACTTGAAGAGGGTAATATCATACATTGGTACAGTACACCCAGCAATAAGTCAAGGCACTAATCCTTAACACTCGATATCAATCACAGCTCAGAGAAAAGCAGCAATAATTTGTCTACTGGATATACAATTGGTTTGTTCTTCTGAAAATTTACAACATTTTTGCCTAACATGTCACTTACATTCCAAAGAATGATGATCTTTAATAATTCATAAATATGATGTAACATTCACATCTGGTAATTTGCATCTCACAAAACTTTAATATGAATCTATATCCTGAATAGGATGTCACTCATGGAAAAGGACTTGCTTATGGATTGCTACCAAATGCTGTTTCATGTGACTCTTTCTGGCAAAGGCTTGGTCACAAAAATCACACGAAAAGGGCTTCTCTCCAGTGTGAGTACGTATGTGGCTGTTCAGAGATCCCTTCTGTGAGAAACACATATGGCAGTAAGAACAAACAAAAGGTTTCTCTCCAGTATGGATACGAATATGATCCATTATGTGGGACTTCCTGGTAGTTGCATAGGAGCAGAACTCGCAACGAAAGTTCCTACAACCCGTACTTGTGTCAACAAATACATGGTGCATCTTCACATTCTTTCTCGATCCAACCTCGCTGCTGACAGCAGACATTCCATAGACCTGCCAAAAAAGAACTCCCTTATATTCAGAGAATATAAAATACCTTGCACTCCATGTATTAAATAGCTCTCATTCACTCCAAATTGAATTTCAATGATAAAATTTGTTACTTCTATACTCGCCTGACATTCATATTGCTCAAACCTGGTGGTTAAAGTCAACCTAATTCAGTCGTGACGTGAAACTAATATCCTATCCCCATGACCCCATTCGTCAGTGGAGAAGAGGGTGGGTATTTATATCAACTTAGGTTGAGTCAAGAAATAACAAATTTTATCATTAAAATTCAATTTATTTCTATGCAACCCTGATGGACATATACGGTAGCTGACTTAGATGCTCTGATGGAGGTGGGCTATGAAGGAAAGAGAGAGAAAACCTGAAGTCTTAAACAAAACCCCATCAACTTGATAAGCTTCCCATCAACTTGATAAGCTTATAAGTGGAGTATCTTTGAAAACTTAAAAAGAGACAAACTCCTGAGTCTGGAAAAGAACCCCTCACCTTGAAGGATATTGTGGACAGTCTCCATGCACTCTGATGTTGTAAGCAAGGATTTGAAATGCACTGCCTTTAAAAAGAGTTTACTTGAGGAGTTTGCTTGAAAAGTACAGCTTCACAGTAACCTCTTCGGTCACTCCAACTAAAGAGGCAATAGACCTGTAAACCCCTCTCTGAGGCTGATAAGTGGACACCAACATCATAATTTTGTTCATTAATCCCATTTATAATCCAAAGTTGTCTTGTCTTATACAAATTTCTCACCTGTGGAATCATGGGGAACAGGAAAATGTACCAATCTGGTATCAACCAGTCTTGTAACATGTTGCACATTTAAATTCTCTTTGAAGTTTAATAATACTAATCTATTTGATGAATTAGGCCTAGATTTAATTATTAATTTATTTACTCATTTTATACAGCCTATTGATTTACTGTATTTGTTAATATTTCTTTAATGCCCACTTCATAATGCAAATTTACATATATATATATATATATATATATATATATATATATATATATATATATATATATATATATATATATATATATATATATATATATATATATATATATATATATATATATAGGCTTTGTCTATTTGAATTATTTTATTTACACTCAATAGCCTATTTCATAAAATTATGCTATTTCATGCATGTTTATTTTATCATTATTAGGCTATATGTAATTTTTGCATTTTTGTTAGTACGTTTTCAGTTAAAACTGTCTACATTAATGTTATCATATCAAATTCATGATTACCAAGCTTTTGTATCAGGTATTACCTTGTCTGCTTATGATGTTTAATAATAAACCTCTAATGTACCAAGAAGATGCATTTATAAAATTGGCCTTCTAATGATATTCTAAAACTTAAACATGTAAAAGGAGCCCACTTCCAAGAAAGGCAAGTGATACAAAATCCCTGTTCTATCACCATCGATACTAGGCTGCCTCCACAAATCGATATTTTATCTTTGTTAACTCATTTCTAATGAGAAATGTGTACTATAGAAAAGCAGGTAAAAATATACATATAAACAAATAGAAAAGTATAATTTTTTTTTTATCTAAAGAAATACAATTTTACAACAAAATCCTGCCACAAAAAGCTTTGAGCATAATTTAGTAATGCAACCAAATAATGACATGAGCATTTACATACTGTAAGAAGTGTTATCATTTAAGAATTTTTTCTTAATTTGGGTATAAAAAAAAGTAGTACTGCGTACTCTTGAAGTATTGTATACAGTATATTGATGACAAGGAAAAAACTTGGTACACACCTTATTGTAATCATACAAGTTGTGAGATCCTACAATTCATCAAATAAAACTAATTCTATCAGACTTTCTAATATTAAATGCATGGTACAGTAGTTGGTTCCGTGTTCTCAAAATACGATAAAAATCTGTTTTATCCAGCTTTTAACCCTTCTACCCCCAAAGGACGTACTGGTACGTTTCACAAAACTCATCCCTTTACCCCCATGGACGTACCGGTACGTCCTTGCAAAAAAATGCTATTTAAAATTTTTTTTTCTATATTTTTGATAATTTTTTGAGAAAATTCAGGCATTTTCCAAGAGAATGAGACCAATCTGACCTCTCTATGACAAAAATTAAGGCTGTTAGAGCAATTTAAAAAAAATATACGGCAAAATGTGCTTGAAAAAAAAACCCTTGGGGGTTAAGGGTTGGAAATTTCCAAATACCCTGGGGGTAAAAGGGTTAAATGCATGGTAGTTGGTTCCGTGTTCTCAAAATAAGATAAAAATCTGTTTTATCCGGCTTTTAAAGATCATAATGGTTTCCGAACTGGATTTCATGTATAGTATAGAATACTTGCAGTGATCATAACTGAACTTCCTCATTAGTCTAACTGCCTACAATTCAACATAGATCACCAAACAAAACATATTTAAAATTCAAAATTAATAATTTGGGAAAAAATAAATCTGAAAAAATTTAATACCAACCAAACTCAATGTGAAGTTGGAAGATTTTTTTTTACCGATTCACTATGCAATCACTCGAGGTTCACTTAAAAATTCACTAATCTAATCTTCCACAGTCAATAGAAAATGTACAATCTGATATAAAAAAGGGATTTTGACGAAGGAAAAATCTATTTCTGGGGAGAGACCTGTGGTGCCCGGTGAAAAGGGGTCCTTCTAATACAATTTTATTATTATACGTTTATAATAAAAATCAAGAGTAGTACAGTATTACTGACCGATGCCACATGCTATATCACTCAAATAATGCACATATGCTCACCATATAAACAAGTGTGCACAATGGTTCATTCTCTCCTTGCTGCACAAGAAAGGAGTCCATGATGCTGTCTTAAAAGATTATAATAGGAAATTTCTGATAATGCCAAAATTTTAAATTCATGTCTTATTAGATTAGTATTGTACTGCCAAACTATTGCATAATAAAACATGCAGGACCATTTGTACCAATCTATATTAAAAAAAAAAAAAAAAAAAAAATGGATAGTGCTCCAAGACATTGAATAGCAACTAGTCTACTGAAAGTCACAGTAAAAGAAACCTTATCAAGATCACAATAACACTTCACCTACAATAAAAAATTGTGATTATAAGACTTAATATTCTCTCAGTGTTCTAGCAGTTTTAATATTATTCTGTTTGAATGCCTGCAGTTACCCAAGCCCTCCCGTCTTTCTAAATAAACCCTTGGTTTCCTTTAAAACACTGTCAGAAGTCCAACTCGATTTTCTGCGCATCATCATCCAAATTCTGTTAAGATACCCATAACCAGTCATACTTCCATGTCGGAAGTTGTCACCTGGACATGAACTTAACCCCCTCCCACCCCTCTCTGGTAATCTTAGCATTATTAGTAATACTACTCGGAAGCACCACAGACTGCTGTGTATGTTGCATACTGCAAACAATTATCTGTTGGTTGAGGAGTCTTTATCTACTTGCGTTTTACTCTTAATGGCAAATGACCAGACACCAAAAAGAGATGACCAATCAAGGAGTATGCGTACGTATGTGTAAATGTACGTCCCTTTTCTTAGAGAAGCGTGCACTGCAGTGAGGACACCCAAATCGCTTCTCCCCAGTGTGGGTGTAAATATGGGTGTTCAGAGTACTTTTTTGTGAAAAACTTGCATTACAGTGAGGACACAAAAAGGGTTTCTCTCCAGTATGAGTACGGATGTGATTTTTCAGAGCCCCTTGCTGTGAGAAACACATAAGGCAATAAGGACACCCGAATGGTTTCTCGCCTGTATGAATTCGAATGTGAGATGATATGTTGCACTTCCTTATGGTCGTGTAAGAGCAGGCATTACAACAGTAATTCTTAACCCCAGTAGTTGGATCACTGATAACATGGTGCATCTTCGCTGATTTTCTAGATCCAGGTTCGTTGCCGATACCCCCTTCTCCTCCGACCTGTCAAAAAAGGACCTTACATTCAGAGTAAATAAAATATATGTGCCTCTGAACTGAACATTTCTAAAGTTACCATCTGTTCAAATATGCCAACTAAACTATTATTCTTCCAACACAGGCTTACAATTTTGTGAAACAAATCACCTTATCAACATTGCAACCGAGTCTACAATAACCTTTTCTTTTTATTTTGACTACTGCTTCTTACACCTATTTTTCTTGGGTTTCTACCAAAAATTAATTTTCTGATTAAAATGAAATCTGCCTCCATAGGATCCCAACAGCGTAGGAAAAAATACATCCAAATGCAGTACATTTCATCTCAGAAGTGGTAAAAATTCGATCGGAAATCAGGAAGCAGCTACAAATGAAATTCTTCACCTTAATGTAAAAACACCAGACTATTCCTCCTCAATACTTAAGCATTTTAAATGACATACATTATAGTTAGATCCCCAAATACTGTACAGTATTGTATTAACAATTGATTAGGTGTTGCTAATGATACATACGAGTACATTATTAGCAACCTCTCTAACCTAAACCCATTATGAATCAAACAACGAGAAATGATTGAGCATGATTTTATTAAGGTACTTTATGAAATCTCGGTTTCCAATATAAAAATGAAATGGTTGTTTTCCTTCTAATGATTTAACCTTCGTTGGATATATTTGCCAGTGAATTGCATGAACTACGTACTCTTGTTAGATACAAGAAGAGTAATAAATCTATGCACAATATAGCACTTCACATCATTTACAGCAAATAAATTCAATGACTACTTAACAATCACTATCATTAAAAGGTTAAACCAAACCTTAGAGAGAAATATTACCATATGGATATACAGTAGTTAGAAATTGTTATAATTTCGGAAACTTCTCCCTTCACATCATAACATTTTTAAAGGTTTTTAATGTAAAAATTTTCTGTTAATAGGTCAAGATATGAAAAGCGGTCTCTGGTCTCAGGAATTTTCTGCCTGGACTACAATTGGATTCACTAGTAATCTATTATTTGACAACTTCTCTACAATACATATAAAATAAAGAGAGAACAAACAAGCCACTATATATAATATATTCTTCATGTACAGTACGTACAGTACAGTATAGAGCAGTACCTGACCTATACTGTACATGTTTTTTAATTTTAAAAAAATTTATTGCTGATATAATTCGTCATGCAAAGGATGAGGTACAAAACTATTCTTTCAAGAACTTTGACGTAATCAGAATCTCAAAGCTTGTGGACAAGACAATGTAATCTTAAACTTGGTTTGCTGAGGATGTATGGTTTGTGCCTCTTAATTGTCGAAGAGATAACCTTTCTTACCTCTCACAGGGTTCCGTCAAAGTATCAACAAGCTTGACCCTTTCAAACTGATGTTAACAAACACAGATGCTTAATAGACATTTCGTGTAATGGTGAAAGTGAATAAGAGTTGGGGGGGAGGGAAGGATGATAATAAAAATGAGCAAGGTGCTAAAATCAGGGATGTTTTACAGATATGAGGTCTATCTCCTGAGTAATCAGCAGCCAGTAACTGGTTCTCCTGCTCCCACCCGCAGTGGAGAGGGGACTTAGGTACTGATAGCATGTACCACATATATCCTCGGTCTCTAGGGACATTGTCCAGGCTCTTGCCTCTGCCACTAATGATTGTCAATAAACATCAACAAAGTTTGCAAATACACACAAATAGGGTTTGTCAAATGGTTGTGCGTGGGTGTGGATTAGAGTGTATACATATGCATTTGTTTTATACATATATACAGTATATATATATATATATATATATATATATATATATATATATATATATATAAATTATATATATATAAATAAATTATATATATACATATAATATATATATATATACATATAATATATACATATATATATATATATATATATATATATATATATATATATATATATATATATATATATATATATCTATATATATATATATATATATATATATATATATATATATATATATATATGAGATGCAAAGATTTTTTCACCTTATATTACCAGAAAAAATTATCATGATACGAAAAGATTCGCCAGCCAGTCCGAGAATAAAATAGTCACCCATAAAAAATATGAGCCAGTTGAAGAAAACGGGTCATTTATGCATAATATAAAATTAACCTCTCTATAATAAGGGTTACTATAATAATACAGTACATATGGTACTGTATATTTCATATAAATGTACAGTATTGTACTTATGTATTGTATTTTATTTTTCATTTATTACTGTATTGCATTATGTTCTAATAACTACTTAATTAACAGGTATTAACAATTAGGTTAGGTATATTTAACAATTCAAATGTATTTGGCTGTAAAGTATTCCATTGTGGTTATACTGTAGCTTTATTATAAAATCAATGTAGTGTTTACGTAGGGTTTGGAACAAATTAGGCGATTTACATATAAGACATGACTCATAATACACAATTTTTACGAAAAGAAACACACTCCAGAATGAATTAATTTTGTATCTTGATGCATTACAGTTCTATATAATATATAATATATAATATATAATATATATATATATATATATATATATATATATATATATATATATATATATATATATATATATATATATATATATATATATATTGCAATCTAACAGTTTTGTTTCATAAAAGGTCCAAAGAGAAACTAAAGAAATACCTATACTGTATTTCAACCAATAAACAAGAGTAATTGATTTGCTGTTTTCTTTCAAGAACCATTTCAAGAAACAATATGTACAGTATGTGTATACAGTACACATACAGTCTGCCCTCCTTATTTGCAAATTCCCCTATCACTGATTCACTTATAAACAGTTGCTAATTCAGTACCAAGATCGAACATTATACATGGAAATTCTCTTATATACAGCAAAAAAACTAAATATTTACCAACAAAAAAAAATTGATAAACTGACTTCCATAGACTGAGGTTACTATCCATTCTTCCAGAACCAAAGGGAAGTTCTTTCCACAACCTTGAAACTTCTGGTCTTAAAAGACAAGGAAAATTAACTTTTAGGTTTCTTACTCAACTGGTAAAAATGATGAGTAGAGTTGACTATATCTGTTATCCAAAGATTTCTTTACAAAAACATTACACCAATTTTCCTTAGCAAGTAAGAGTTATTAGATATTCTATATAAATTCTAACTTCATCCTATATTCTAGAATTACACACTTTCTTCATGAAAGGAAATTTCAAAATTAGAATAAAAAAAATTATAATCTATAATCAGATAGAGAGACAGATTGGAATAATCCATTAAAGCTGAATTACAAATGGCACTGTATAGTATACACGAGATATATCTATCTATCTATCTATCTATATATATATATATATATATATATATATATATATATATATATATATATATATATATATATATATAGATAGATAAATAGATAAAAATAGTAGTGGTTTTAATTTTGTGGAGATTGTTAGGAGGAATTATACTACAGTATATGTACTACAGCTCCGAAAAGTAACATTAACATGGTGCGAGAAATGGCAAAGTGAAGAGAATCGACATATGCTCCCTAACCACCTTTCGTCTAGGTAGAACTGGTATACGTAAAATATGTAGTTACCCATCGTAGGCACTACAGTACTGCTAACAAGCAAACCAATACCTCCAATTCTCTGTACCATTCATTTTTATAATACTTTTTTTCAAAGAGGTTACAATCATGCTAATTCAAAATACAGTATCTACTTCATTCGGAGTCCCAAATGATCTCATGTCATATAGTCTTTTAAATATCAACATTGCACACACATTTTTACCTAATTAGCTAGTTGCATTACTCAAATCTTTAGGAATATAATTGTACAGTAATAAAAAATAAAGCAAATAATTTAGAAGAAAAATCAAGACTGGAAATCACATATTTGCTCACAGAAAGAGGACCTGCATAACATGATAAAAGCGAATAAGACCTACATTACTGCCAAGGAAACGATCCACTATCCTCACTTATGCCTTCAATGTTCGACATGGAACCACTTCCAGCATCAAAGCTCTTGTCTCGACTGGGTGCTATACCGTGCACGGTAAGCATATGACTTTTGAGAAGGTTGCCCCGAGAAAATCCTTGTTGGCAATGAGAACATACATGAGGCTTTTCACCCGTGTGAGTTCGAATGTGATGTGTCAAAGTCCCCTGCTGAGCAAATCGAGAGGGGCAGTGGGGACAGGTGTATGGTCGTTCCCCTGTGTGTGTACGGATGTGAATCTTCAAAGTATCCGTTCTATACGAGGAATATTTACAGTGCGGACATCGATGCAGCTTGATATTCAAACCTCCTTGGACATTGATAACACCAGTAGAAGATGCTCCTCTGGGAAAAGATGCCTCCTCTTCAAGGGCCTGCAGTAGAAGTTTGGGAGTTCGATTACTTTTTATTCCTCAATTTCTGATTTAACACATAAAAAACAAGTCAAAAGCAACACAACACATATCATCAAGTCTTTACTTTTAGATATGTTGATAAATTTGGAGCCACAATACAAATCCTAAATATTTCCCAATACTATACATTACTGTACTGTAGTTAACATTTCGGTTTTCCCTAAATAGTTGATTCAGAGAACATACAGTACAAAAATTCAAATTAAATACGGTACACCCTAATTTCCAAATACGAAGACTAATTTACATAGATACCATAATAAGTTTAAATTGCTCTGCATTACATTTTTAATTCTTTATTGTTGAAAATACTCACTTCTTTGTCCTTCACTTAAAAATTTAAAATTTCCCTATTCTTTACTTAACAGTTAAACCCTTCATTCTAAAGGTCTTTTCCTTTATCTGTCTTAGGGATGCTATATAATCTTCAAAATGCATGAGCTCTTCATATCAAATATAAACCACCAGTCAGCAGTTTACACATGATAACTACTGGAGAATTGTAAATGCATCAAATTTGTCCAGCCAGCTTTTAAATTTACATTATCTACAGCAAAAAGGGATTTTGACAAAGGAAAAATCTATTTCTGGGGAGATACCTGTGACGCCCGGTGAAAAGGGTCCTTCTTTACACTTTTCTGATATAAATACTTCCAAATATACCAGAGAAATTTAAAGTATGGAATGCAGAGGTTACTACCCTCGCAGTGGGCGTCGTGTATAAAGCAGGGGCGTGTGAAAACCACTATTCACAGGCTGTCTTCCATTTAGATAATTCCTTCATCAAAGGGAAGGGCCGTAACAGAGGCCCACCTTCTTTTCTCCTGTTATCGTATTTTGGTTGAATGTAAAATCCCAATACTGTAATGGTACAACTACAATTGCATCACATGCCAGAAACTTTATCTGAATACATTGTTTTGTTTACATAACTTATCTTACCCTATGAGATAAATAAAAGATTCAACTTTTATAAGTATATTTATCCTCCCAAAATTGGAGCTTAAGTTATTGCTAGTTTTGAAAGCAATACAAAATGAATCAGTGAGTGGTATAGTCAGATTTGTATGAAGTTTACTGTATTTTGGGAATACAAAAAAAAATTTCTTACAATGTTTCTCCAGGTAATATAAAGTGACTTATTATTGTATTCTTGAAAGCTGTACCCACTACCTGCTACCTTTTCTCACTGCACACCCAGAGTGAGTGCACTTCCAACTCATCTCAAAATTGTTTCCAGTTTTCTCAATTGTCCTGAGAAGAGATGTTAAAGATGTGATGATTTTTAAATAAAAAAATTAGATTCACATGACACTGTTTTATGTGACCTTACGGAAGTCCCTTCATAGTACAGTAACAATGAAAACTGGGTAGGAATTTTTTTTATTTCATATGAAAATACATATATTCAATGCAAAAATAGTACTGGTACCAAACAGAAAATACTAGAAATATAAAGAAAAATATACACTATGCCTGAACTTAGGACAGCATTTTTATCAGTCTTGAAAGCTTACTGTACAGTACAAGTATGTACATTTTCAGATTGAAGCACTGTTAGCTTGGTCACTTTGGTGAGTCGAACGATTGATTCACAAATAGTTGTCGTCATTAACCCTTTCGGTACCTTTAGACTCATTAACCCTTTCGGAACCTTTAGACGTAAAGTATACCCATCCATCATAGCACTACTCTTAAGTGTTTACGGGCACTCGATGAAAATCACAAAACAGTTTACTACGTTTTTTTTTTTTTATATGAAAAAAATAAAAAAATCCAATCTATTGTGTGTAACTGACGGCAATATCACAGCACCAGCATCCCCATGCTTCAGTCTAAAAGCATCGGATCACAGACTGCCTTTAGCGTCGTCTGCATGGATGTTGGCTAACATTCTCTCCAATGTTGACTAACATTATCCAGATGAAGACTATACAATTATTTTAGGGTGAAAGGGAAAGCGATGTAGTGACTTGTATGAAACAGCTTGAGGCGAGGAATATGTGCACATCCACAGAGACTATTGGCTTTAAGGTAAAGCAAATTAGTTTAAATACAGCTTGAGGCGAGAAATATGTGCACATCCACAGAGACTCCATTGGCTTTAAGGTAGAGCAAATTAGTTTAAATACAGCTTGAGGCGAGGAATATGTGCACATCCACAGAGACTCCATTGGCTTTAAGGTAGAGCAAATTAGTTTAAATACAGCTTGAGGCGAGGAATATGTGCACATCCACAGAGACTCCATTGGCTTTAAGGTAGAGCAAATTAGTTTAAATGTTTATAGAGTTTTTTATGATCTCATGTAACTTACTCTTGAATTCGTTTACCGTGTTACTGTTCACCACATCTGCTGAAGTCTGTTCCATGTATTTGCAATTTTGTATGTAAAGAAAATACAACATTAAGTGGTGTTGTATCTTTTCAATTCCAGTTTGTACCCATTACCTCTGGACTGATTTATGCTAAGCATGAAGAGGTTGTCATGTTCTACATTTCTTAATACCGAGAGAGAGAGAGAGAGAGAGAGAGAGAGAGAGAGAGAGAGAGAGAGAGAGAGAGAGAGAGAGAGAGAGAGAGAGAGAGAGAGAGAGAGAGAGAGAGTACTAATACTATCTCGACATGACCAAGCCAGTCAATAGAAAACAGAAAGAAAACAATCTTGTTCATTGTCTATTTCTATGTATAGTAATTTCATAGTTTTTTTTTTTTTATTTTCATGGTTATTACATGTTTGTATCATTAGAAATTTAATGTTTAGCTGTAATAAATAACATACAGTATACCAGATATAAAATCTACATTATAGAGGGTAATCTGGAAACCTATAAGTAAGATTGCCAACAGCTTAGCTTTGCATTTGAGTATTGCCAACAGCTATGGACTTACAAGTGGGGCTTATAATGAATGGTGATTACCTAAATTCACAGTATCATTAGAAAACCACTATCTATATTTCATAAAAACATTAAATTATTTCTTGTTTCATCAACTGTTTTCTATTTCTTGAGGGGGTGGGGGGTTACTTTGGTATAATTCAGTAAAAGGAGGTAGGTTTACTAAACCTGACTGTCTTCTATAAGTTATTTCTTTTTCAAAACAAAAGTTTCGACTATCTTATCAGAAAAACCATCTTACGATCCACTTATGCTTCAGTTGACCAAAAAAAAAAAAAAAAAAAAAAAAAAAAAAAAAAAAAAAAAAAAAAAAAAAAAAAAAAAAAACTATCTTAAGCAGGATAAAATATCTTATCATATCCAAGGCTATAATAACTTGAAACTTATGCCTGATGGCTCCGATGACCATATAAAAATTCTTAAAACTGACACCTGAGGGGGAGTGTTTCTGAGCAAACTCGTGTTTACCTCCTCATATTAGACAAACCACTCCTTGCCTTTGCCAATTCAAATACCAAATGATTTGCTGGTATTCTTAAAAACATTTAAAAAAATACTTATGCATGTAAATTTCAACTTCATAATAACCATTTTACCCCCAATTATCAAAAATATGCAAAAAATAAAAATAAATGTAAATAGAAGTTTTTTGCAAGGACGTACCGGTACGTCCATGGGGGTAAAGGGATGAGTTTTGTGAAACGTATCAGTACGTCCTTTGGGGGTAAATGGGTTAACCATTTCATTACGACACTGACATAAATTTTTTCCTATGTGTTTTCCAAATATCAAACCAAACATTGGAAATAAAAAGATCAAATCATGGGTTTAACATTTATCAACACCATTACTTTCATTTAATATTATTAAATAACGTTGATTCAGTAATATCACAGGTAATGAACAAAAATATAAATGTAATGCCAAGAAATCAAGACACTTTTTATATTTATCAAACAAAAGAATATTGGTGATACTATAGTCCATTTCTTTTAGCGATGCATATTTGCACCGACTCGCGGCGGTGCCCTTTTAGCTCGGAAAAGTTTCCGGATCGCTGATTGGTTAGAATTATCTTGTCCAACCAATCAGCGATCCGGAAACTTTTCCGAGCTAAAAGGGCACCGCCGCGAGTCGGTGCAAATATGCATCACTAAAAGAAATGGACTATACACCAGTAGTCAACCTTTTGAAGACACGACTTCTTTTCACCTGATAAAAAATTTCACTGGTTTGTCTTCCATGAAATAAGACCATACATAAAAAAAGAGCATTATGCCAATACAATTATAGGCAGCTTTTAAATGATAGCCATTAGCGTGAAAGAGCTTTCACATCAATTCCAGTGTGTGACTAAACATAAGAGGGATAACCTCAGAAAACACTTAGATCAAGTGGCTCATACTTAGAAACAATACCTCCACAATTTCACGAAAATAAATGTAATAAATTATTCCATCTTTATACAAATGCTTCAGTCAGTATACTGTATGTATATGAAATCATGAAAAGATACAAAAGATTTATGGAAATGTCTAAGGAATGCACTGTTTTTAACATGGACAGACAGACAATATGCAATTTAAAGTACTTTTAAAATGTATACTTATTTTGTTTAACCCTAAACATGTCTCTATGTCACTTCAATCAATGCATAAAGGCTAAAAATCATTCAGATTCAGACATTGCTCAACTATAAAAAAGATTCAGGCATTGTTATAATATCTCTATGGACTAACATATGAACTTTCAAGTGACTATTACGAGCAAATGCCTGACTGCAGATGGAACAAACAAAGGGTCTTTCACCCGTGTGAGAGCGGATGTGGTTGCTCAAGGTGCCTTTCTGTACAAATCGAGAGGGGCAATAGGGACACTGGTATGGTTTCTCTCCCGTGTGAGTTCGGATGTGAACTATCAAATTGTCCTTCCTTGCAGAAGCATAGGAGCAGTAATGGCACTGGTGAACTTTAGAAGAGGCAGAGGTGACAATGGCAGCCTTGGCAGCAACCTGAGACGACCTTCCGCAGCCTTGCGATGTCCTGTCACCCTCTTCTGTTACAGCCTGTAGAAGTTTGGGTGGTGTCAAAATTAACTAGTACTGTACTGCTACTAAGTTAATCTGCTTATACTATAATTCTCTTGGCTTTACTTATTACTGTCATTTATCTATAAAATCTACACAAAATGCACACAAACAAGGCATCATGTCTGGCAACTGAGAACCCTCAACTTAATATAATAAGCACCTCTCTTCATCAACCAAAAGCACAGCTTTGCAAAGCAACAATATAATGAGACATCTACATATTGAATAGATTATCAAAAATTTAAAACTTCACAGGTACAGTAGTAAACAATACCCCTACCAAAGGACTGAGGTTATCCCAACTTAAAGGAACAGCTCATAAAATTGGACAAAGATGAATTTACATGCAACAAACAAAGATAGGATTATGGAGATATCAAATAATCTGATGTTTCCAAGTCTGAATAGACTGCCCATATTATACATACATTTGACTTATTCTTCCAAGCTATAGATAAAAAATCAAAGAAATTCAATGTGCAAAAAATATCTTAAAAGCTCTCCAACATACTGTACTATACTGCAGACACTTCATAAAAAACATTTGATCCTTATTGGGGCTGTCTACTGTACTACTAAAGGATGATCTTTCCTACGAATTTCCAGGTTCAATTCTGGATCCTTACAAAATGAAGAAGCAAAATTTGTGCCAGACGTATAGGGGATGCGCATGTGCAAAATTTGCGATGGGCCGGCGTGACAGGATAAGAGATTCAGCAGTAATGACATATACTAATGCATAAAAATATGCATACCATTCATCACCTTTCATTTACAAATCTTTATAAACAAAAGAAAAACTGAATTTCAATAAAGTTAGCTTGGTCTTCTATCTCAGATTCCTGTAGTCATAAAGTGCATACTGGATCATAAAACGCCGGAGTTTCGCAATAGCAGGACCTGAAATACCTCTAGAGTGCAAGGCTTATATAGAGATGATCGACTCTGTAAGTGCCGTGCACCATCAGAACCCTTATTAAATGGTGCACTAGAACCACTTGGCAAAAATTGAGGAGTTAACCTAGGGTTTGAAACAAAGCGGGTTAGGTTAGAATCACTGCCATTGCCCGAGAACTAACTGGTTCTAAATTAAACTCAAGAAGTATAGTAAAAGGAAAAGAAATTTTGAAGCTTAATCTTTCCTGGACTTTTCCCAGAAGTAAATGTTAATTTCCATTAACTTTCCAGTTACCATTTGAACATTCTTCTTCATAAGAGGAACAGAAAGTAACGACAATCTTCACATCAATCACAATATTCTGTCGTGAGACAAACGAAATAAAGACCATGGGCTCCCAGTAATATCTCCCTCGAACAACTTTCACATGAATAACTAACATGTCCAGAAAAAGACATCCTTCATTATAACTACTAATAGCCAAACAAAAAATCTAACTAACCTGGAAGCAGCACATAATAAATTACCTGTGAAGGCAACGATAAGCCTGGAAAGAGGCTGCGGACTAATCAAGCCAAGGTTATTCTCATAAGTCTATTGAATGAAGATAAAAACAAAAATTTTTAGTTTTAGGGTATACTGTACGTCAATATAATTCTATGCTTCGAGAAAGAAACAATATGAACATTAGAGGAGTTTCATAAAATAAGTATATGATTCATATTTTCTATAAATATATCTATTTTTAAAATGCCATCATCATCATCATCATACTGGGAGATTTTTAGCACTCTGCTACACCCCGGACTGGGGGCCATGAAGTAGTTAAATAAAACCTCCTACTATACACTAGTTAAAGATTTCAGGTGAAGGCCATATTTCCAGTGCATTAATATGCTCAAATAACAGCAACTTCTCAAGAGAACACTGGCACACTGTTACCAACTTTAATGGAATTTTCTACAATGTACGAGTCAAGGGGTCATTGACTTGATAAAACTTCAATTGGCCACCCGATGAAGAACATTAACAACGTATTAGGCCTCTTTGCTACTGGTTACATATAACCTATAAATCACTTACTATTCATTTTATTAACAAAAATAAGTAACATTATGTCTAGTAAGTACTTGGATGGTTGGCTACTGAGAAATACAAGTGTTATAATGATAACTCATTTCATGTCTAAGTAACCCATGAACTGGATGAGCTGACGCAAATTGTTTACGATGGCAGTGATAATGGTATGATATTGACACATATGCACCTCTAATATCAAGAGAGTAGGGTGTAGAGCGAGCACCTTTAATATACAATTACAAGCCTCAAGGATAGCACAGTAGAACTGTTTGCATAGTAAAGTATATATGGTGTACTTGAACAGTAAATTCTTTAGCAGTTATCTTATACATATTTCATAATTCATTTTCCAGATGGATTTTGATCTTTCTATACAGTTAAATTTCAGAAATAAATCCCTTCTAATTGAATTCCATATAGCCTTTATAATTTTCTTATAGAATTTGCTTATATACTACATTAGACTCTTATCAAATTCTTATATATTATGGGACAAAATTCTAAGTACAGCAAAAATCATGATCATGAAATAAAAGGATGTCAATTAAACAAATTTATGGCTCAGTATTTCATTTTTTTTTTATCTTTCAGCTCTTCATCTTGCAAGATTATGTCTTAATGAAAAAGTTTCTAAAATTTTATTCTTACTCCAATGTACCTGTGCTGTACAGTATCTTCTGACATCCACACTTTCATTGGCTGTAAAATTTTCAGATATAAAAACTATCTAATGTACTGTACTAATACTGTAGAAAATTATAGTAAATACTGTACGGTAAAACAGAGCTTAGGCGTTCTAAGCTTCTATTCACAATAGAAAAAAAAAACCTTGGATACAATATCAAAAAGAAAAGGAATTTTTGTTTCACTTCATACTTTCTTAATGCGGTTTAAACGATAACAGGTTTCAATTGTCAAATCGACATAATACTATACAGAGATAAAAAAAACCCTTCTAAATCATACGTGAACTCTTTATTACACTGATAAAAAATTTTTACAGTCTCATAAAGCAATATTACAATATATATAACAATCTTTAGGCAATATACCAGGCCAAATATATACAGTATCAGAGATGAAAAATTAACATCCTTGTGAAATAAAATAATAATTTTACTTTTTCAATGGCAATTCTTTTCAAATGTCAATGATTATTATTATTAAAAGGATGGAGATTTATCAGTTAATTCATTAAATAATAATAATCATCAATGACATTTGTAAAGAATTGCCATTTATGAACCTGTGACTACGCTTAGATAACTCAAATTTTCAGATCCTTTTCTCATCCTCAGGGCCAAGACAAAAAAAAAAACAGATGACTACAGCCTCATAGCAGCAATTCTTGGATTCTTTTCAGATCTTGGCATTGAGGACAATATATAGACCAATAATTAACCCTTTTACCCACAAAGGACGTACTGGTACGTTCTACAAAAGCCATCCCTTTACCCCCATGGACGTACCGGTACGTCCTTGCAAAAAAATGCTATAAAATTTTTTTTTTTTTCATATTTTTGATAATTTTTTGAGAAAGTTCAGACATTTTCCAAGAGAATGAGACCAACCTGACCTCTCTATGACAAAAATTAAGGCTGTTAGAGCAATTCAAAAAAATATACTGCAAAATGTGCTGGGAAAAAAATAACCCCCTGGGGGTTAAGGGTTGGAAATTTCCAAATAGCCTTGGGGTAAAAGGGTTAATAAGATACTGACAATAAAGAAATGATGTACTGCAAAGCACACCGGATGCTTTCATTCACGTGGGTACACTACAAAGCAACAAAAAAGACCAGAAATGTTTCACCAAGACTCCGATTCGGACAACTGGCCACCACTATCAGGATGGACTGATAACAAATGACTTTTCAACAGATTACTTCGAGTAAATGAGCAGCTGCAGATGGAGCAAACGAAAGGTCTTTCGCCTGTATGGGTGCGAACGTGATTGCTTAAAGTTACTTTTTGTATAAACCGCAATGGACAGAATGGACACTGATAGGGTTTCTCTCCTGTGTGAGTTCGGATGTGGACATTTAAATTAGTCTTCCAGGCGGAGACATATGAACAGTAAGGGCATTGGTGAAGTTTGCTGGAGGCAGAGATACCCAGGCTACCCATGGTGGAGCTTCCATAGTCTTGAGATGTCTCAACACCCTTCTCTATTCCAGCCTGTAGAAGTTTGGTTGGTGACATGATTAAGTAATATAGCCTACAGTCCTTAAAATACTATTTTGGTTTGTAATTCTTGAGTAAAAGACTTCTAATGGATAGATAAACAGGCAGTAGGTTTTTCAAATTACAATATGAAAACAAAAATGTTTGAGTCTCGCAACCTTCATAAATCAATACCTCAAATAAAGAGAAAATATTGGTACAGGATTATTTCTATAAACCTCACCTGATGTTCTAATTGCTTTGTCCCCAAAACTGACTCAATATTGACATTATCCCGAACAAACTAAAAAATTTTGTCAACCAAGGTGACATCTACCTAGGAAATGGCGAGTAAAGGGATTTTGACGAAGGAAAAATCTATTTCTGGGCGAGGAACCTGATTCGCCCAGTGAAATGCTCCTTAAAGCACCATTTCAAAGGTATAAATACTGCTAAATATACCACAGAAAAAAGTTGCATGGAATGCTAGGAATATATCCAGCTCGCTCACCCCATAAGGGTGTCGGTAATAAAACTGGGGCGAGTGATACCACTACCAGAGATCCCTTTCCAATTAGACTTCTCCCTCCTCAAAATTCCCCGTTACTGCGAGGTGTCGTTCACTACAGCTACTGCCCCCCCCCCCCCCCCCCCACCACCACCACTACCTAACCTTCTCCCATCATTCCTTGTTAGCACCCGTGAACGTTCAGACGTGTTTTTCGCAGCTCTGTGTTATTTTGTGCTTTGAAGATGTCAGGCGTTTTGGAGATCCATGCTCCCAAATTGAGAATTATGTTTGTCAGGTTTTTTTATCAAAGATTTTCTATTTTACATGTGTTCACCTAAGAAACATTTTCCTCTGGTCAGGTTTCTCGAGATAAGTAGCCAAGACCTAAAGTAGCAAATTCAACTAGATGTTTACAAGGCAATAATTATCACTATTCGACAGTGGTTATTCTGTCTCCCCCTACGATGTTTGGGCATTTCCTTTGTTATGAAATTTATCTAACGATTAATAGGGGTTGGCTTCTGGAATTGGCATGAATGTTGGAGAATAGTTCACTCATTTGTAAAGGTGTTGTTTCTTTCGTTTTGTGAAAGGTGTTACTTTTTCTCTTTGAAGTTTGGCAGTTAATACCCAATCACTGTCAGTCCTCATATACATCAAATAATCAACATTTTGTATACAAACGCACTAATTTTGCTTTGCATTTACTTCAGGGGAGTTCAGGTAGGATTCAGTGATGTTTTCTCTTAACCTATCCTTCACTCCTTTTCTGACAAACACCTGGGATACAACTCGTAGCTTTGAACCCCATGATTCAATATAGTCATACCTCTCTTCATGAAAGACTGCTTAAGGGATTTTGACGAAGGAAAAATCTATTTCTAGGCGAGGGACCTGTGTCGCCCAATGAAATGCTCCTTATAGCACCCTTTTTAAGGTATAAATACTGCTAAATATAACAGAGAAAAAAGTTGCATGGAATGCCAGGAAAATACCCAGCTCGCTCACCCTTATAGGGTGTCGGTATAATAACTGGGGCGTGTGAAACCACTACCAGAGGTCCCTTACCAATTGGTCTTCTCCTTCCTCAACATCCACCGTTACTACGAGGTGCCGCTCTCTACAGCTACTCTGTGCTGCAAATTTCATATAGTCCATAAAGTTAAGGCAATCTGAATTCGTGAGGAAGCTGACACCCTGTGAGTTAGTACCATCCGTGCTAACTTGGTTTGGGAATCCGCCGAGGTCGAAGTTCTAGTTCCACCAAGAGAGGAAACCAGTTGCTTTGGGCCAATTGAGGGCTACGCGGGAAATCCGACCTTTGAAAGTCCTGAGCATGACCAGGACATTCATTAGCTTATAGGTGGAATCAGGTAAATCCTCCGTCAGTTGTTCCAATCTATGGACATGTCGTCTGTGACATAGGCCACAGGGTCCAGGTTGGGGGCTACATGACATTGTAGCTTGTGGTTGGATTCCGTAGCAAATAGATCTACTTGGAGACCCGGAACTTGTTGGCAGGTCCAATTGAATTACTTTTTGTCCAAGGACCATTCCGACTCACGCGGAGATGTCCTTGATAGTTCATCCTCAACCACAATTCTTACTCCCGCCAGGTGAACAGCTGACAGGTGCCAATGGTTCCTTGTTGCCATTGAAAAGATAGCAATCATCACTTGATTTATGTGACTTAATTCGGAACCTCCCCTGTTTATGCAGTGGACTATCGCTTGGCTGTCTAGGATTAGTCTGATATGTTGTTTCTGTGACGGGGGAAAGTCTTTTTAGAGTCAAGAACACTGCCATGGCTTCTAGGAAATTGATGTGTAGTTGACTGAATGTCACTGACCACAAGCCCTGGACCTTTCCGTATTGGGAATAGCCTCCCCAACCGCTTAAGGAGCCATCTATATGGATCGCCAATGTTGTCGGTGGGAATCGTAAAGGTACTGAGTTGCTAGGTTTTTGACCTTCGTCCATGGTTGAATTCTTTTCCTTAGTGTTGGTGGAATCCGAGAAATTTTGTCTCGATATTTCCGTTTGCTTTGGACCGCCAAACTCAATTGATGTCTTTCATCTTGACTCAGTAATGTGTCTGTTACTGAGGCAAACTGGAGTAAGCCTAGGATTCTTTCTTGGTTTCTCTGGGTCGTTAGTTTGTCCTTGAGAAAACCTTTTGTGTATCTTGCTATCTCTTTCCTCTTCTGTGGTAGAATCGACAGCTTGTGTGTGGTCAGGACCCATTATAGACCTAACCACTGGAAGCACGTTGCTGGAGTAAGACGGGACTTTTTGAAATTTATTTGGAATCCTAATTATTCCAGAAATTTTATTACTTTGTCCGTCGCCTTGTGGCATTCCTCGACGCTGTAGGCCCAGATAAGCCAATCGTCTAGGTAGGCCACTAACTGTATTCCTTGAGTCCTCAGCTCTTGGACTTCTGTCTCCGCCAACTTTGTGAATATCCTGGGCGCTATGTTGAGTCCGAACGGCATAACTTTGAAGGTGTAAGCCCGTTTGCCTAGCTTGAATCCTAGGAAAGGACGAAAATGCCATGCTATCGGAACAAATAAACGTCTGTAAGATCTATAGAGGTGGTGACGGCCCCACGGAGACAAAGTCCTCACCTGTGAGACGGTCAGCATATGGAACTACAGTAGTCGCATTGAATATACAGTATGTATTCAAATGGAACAGATCTAAGTTACTCTTCGTTTGTCCGAGTCTTTCATTGGCACTCTGAACAAACGTCATTGACATTTTAATCGTTTTACCTCTTTTATTGCTTTATCAGAAGATCTTCGGTGTAAAGTGTTAAATCTGCCGTTGGAATCTGATAAAAACTGGTTGGTGGAGGGGGTTTTTTCATCCAACTCCACCCCAGACCTTTCGTTATGATACTGTATGCCCATTTGCTGAACGTTCAACGGCTCCGAAGAGGTACAGCCTTCCTCCTACCTGGGGAGGCTCACTGGTTTGCAGAAGGTCTGCTTCCACGGCTCCCCCGAAATCCTCTACCTCTCCCAGAAGCTCTTCCACCGCCTCTATGCAGGAAGGCTCCCCTAGCTCTACTACCTCTCGCATGCCTATTATATCCGTGAAACACTCCCTGCATTTCGAAGGAAGGATTATACGCCGGAGACGCAATAAACAGAGTAGTGGCTATCGGTTGTTCAGGTGGTTGGCTTACCCACACATATTGATGTTGTGGCTGGGTTCTTGAGGTGGAAGACTGGCTCATCTGGGATACTGGCATTGCCTATACCACATCTTGAGCCTGTGGTCCTTGGACGGACTGAAACTTCCTTGGCCTTTTCCTGCCTCGAGATTGTAGTCCGGTGGGCTCGAATTTTCTTTTAGGAATTACACCCCACCGGACTCTGAGGCTTTGGTTGACTCTAGCTGCTTCCCCGAGGACGCTATTTACCATGTCCACCGGGAATAACTCCGCTCCCCAGATCGAGGCCTTAATTAATCTGTTAGGCTCATGCCTAACGGAGGCCTCAGTTAAGACATGCTTCCGGCAATTGCGTCGGGCCACTGCAAAGTCATATGTATCACACTGTTGTGTGAGGCAAAGACTTTGTCAGGATTATAAAAAGTGGCTCCTCGCGTAGACTAACGAAGTCATCTCCGCCATCTTGGCTGAGTTGATAGATCTACTCAGCCTGGTTCTTGCATCGTATTCTATTTTAATCAGAGAGTCTGGAAGTCCGGCGAGTCGTTCACTAAACTGTGTGGTGGCACAGTCCGAGTTCAATGACCCTGCCGTGAAAGTAGCTGGTACATCGATCCAGCATTCTTGGTCTCCCGGGAACAACAGGGAAGTTAGTTACGGCATGGGCTTGCCTTCCACAGCCGCCTGTAAGGTAAGGTCTACTACCTTAATGGTACATGGTGTTGGGGTTTGCCCGTCCACCACGAACATAGTGTACGTACCCTTATAAGGGGTTAGCTTGGTATTGACACATTCCCACTAATTTAGAGTCCAGACCCAGGCAGACAGAGCTTGCTCTTTTTGTTAGATAACTGTCTCTTTGGGAACCTTGTCTACCCTTATTAGCTCTTCCTCTGACGGGCTCTCGTATCAAGGGAAGGGGAATTGTAAACCCGCCGGATATCATCCAAAATCTTCTACCGGACGGGGACCACATCCTGCTATTGTCAACATGCCCTCTGAAAACGGGGCATGAAGAGCCAATCGCCATGGGTTGTTCTTAACGAATGCCGAGAGCTTTGATGCGTCCGGAACCACAAACTACCGTTGTTGTGGTAGTGCGGATTGCAAGGATTTTCTATCAGATTTTCCTGATTTTGCAGTCCCTGGCCCAAATTGTCCATAGATTGTAGGCGATCAGCAATTGGTCCAAACTGGGACAAGACTATACTACCCAACCTCGCCATGAGCTGGCTCAAGAAGGCCACTGGATCGAAAGCAAGTTCCGACGACTTCCCCTTTGAGCTTCTTGCTCTCGACCCTTGATGTGGAGGATTAGCCCCTGCCGAATCCGTCAGTAGCTTAGAATCGGATGATGGTCTGGTTGGGAGTGGTTTGGGTAGCTTAGAAGGCTTGCCCGCTTTGGGTAGGGCCTACCTCATATGTTTTACCTTAGGGGCCACTGAGCATGGCACCCGGCATGAGATCAGCAGACCTCATGCCCACACGACTGCTGCAGCACAGCAGTGCATGCTGTCTCCTGACAGCGTACCACCTGTAAGTTAATTTGATACATGAGTATCATATTTGATTTCGCCGGAAAATCCGGTGACATACAGTATATAGTTACGTTAAATCCACTGTGCTTAGCTCAGCGGATCTTGTTTTGAATGACAGTGAACCCGATTCATTGTAACCTAGAGGCATGTTTTTCACTGTCATAAAGTAAACATATATGATTATTATTAACTAATGGTGAGAACATACAGTTAAGAATATATATTTGGTTAAACTATCCAAATAAGTAGTCATTGGTAAGCTCTGATGTTTCTGTCATTCTATGTTGTATCTAGATGTTTCCAAGATGTATCATCCTTGATAATTTAATATTTAAGGCCGAATCATTAACATTAAGTATAAATAAAGTTTCTCATTCTGTTTCATTTAAAGGTTAAAGGTTAAAAGGTGTCTAGTTCCAGTTCCATCAGAATAGATGCTCACCAGAACGTCAGCCGAGCAAGCCCAACCCCCCACTGTGGTGCCCTACCACAGCAGTAGCCTCCCCAGTAAACAGCTTAAACTCACGGCCCTGGGCGGGGATCGATCTCTTGCCACGCGAATGCGAGGCAAACACGTTACCACTGTACTAACTTTTTTCTACTAAAGCAATATATAATATTTTCTAGTTTATAACAGTACATTGTGTAAAGCTGACTTTACATGGAATGTTTGTTTCTGTGCATATAAATGTAACTTATAGAGCTTATATTTCTATATTAATAAAGTTTACAGTCGTCCAAAGGATTTTGCAAAATTTCTTTCATGAATTCACTTTACGCCAAGTTTTTCTGGAGAGCCATAGTCCCAAATTACATTGCAACCCTTGAAAATTGCAAAATTTCCCCGAAAATAATTTTTTTTCTACTGCGCCAATCAGTACAGTTTCTGATGGCACACAGCGCATGAAAGAGTCAAGATCCTCTTTGAAAGCCTCACCCTCTTATCTACTTTAGAATCTTCTAATATACAACCATGGCTTGTTTGTATTCCAATCAACAAAGACTAACAGTATTTTTTACATCGGAATTACATGTAGACTACTTTCCAGCATGATCCTTATATCCATCCAATCGCTGATGTAGGTGCCATTAAGAAACACTCAATTCTTATCATGTCGATGTAGGTGCCATTAAGAAACACTCAATTCTTATCATGTCGATGTAAGTGCCATTGAGAAACACTCAATTCTTATCATGTCGATGTAGGTGCCATTGAGAAACACTCAATTCTTATCATGTCGATGTAAGTGCCATTGAGAAACACTCAATTCTTATCATGTCGATGTAGGTGCCATTAAGAAACACTCAATTCTTATCATGTCGATGTAGGTGCCATTGAGAAACACTCAATTCTTATCATGTCGATGTAGGTGCCATTAAGAAACACTCAATTCTTATCAAGTCGATGTAGGTGCCATTGAGAAACACTCAATTCTTATCATGTCGATGTAAGTGCCATTGAGAAACACTCAATTCTTATCATGTCGATGTAGGTGCCATTAAGAAACACTCAATTCTTATCATGTCGATGTAGGTGCCATTAAGAAACACTCAATTCTTATCATGTCGATGTAGGTGCCATTAAGAAACACTCAATTCTTATCATGTCGATGTAGGTGCCATTAAGAAACACTCAATTCTTATCATGTCGGGTGGCATATCATTTTGTCCCTATTAGCACCTGGATAACAGTGCATATCATTCACTTAAAGGCTCAGCCACCAGCCCATCTAAATTTTCTTTAATGTTAATGTACGAGCTAGTGATTCTCATGCCGAATCTAGTCTCCTACCTTACGCAGGACAAGATTCCCGTTAAAAGTAAAGAAAAGGGAAGGACGGTTATGACAGAGTTTTTGCTTAATCTTGTTTCGGATTTGTTAAAATTTGAATGCGTAAATTAACAAGGTGATTACAGATTATTCCGAGATGATTAAATTGCATCTCTAACTTACCAAAATGAATTCTTTACCTAGCGTGCATGCATAGGGGACTACCTTTTATACTTAAACTGAAACGACAGAGTACACGAATTTCGTATTAGTCAAGTTTAACGCAGAAGACATAAGTACATTATTCTTAAAGGCATACTTGGATTTCACTTTTAATGATTATCCAGGATGATCTAAGTAATTTTCTATTCATTCTCTCCGATTATTAATGGGATTGAAATTATGAATTATAAATTTTCATTAAAAATATCCTGGTTATTACAGCGTAGAGTGGGAAATAAGCTTTTGTGAGTGATTATTACCTTTCAGTTTCGCACAGCAGGGGGTGCTAACATATAATGCATTACATACTGTGCAGTCAAGTTTCATTCAATCATTTTAAGTAATTTGATATCTTACAGGCTTAGGTGAAGTAAAGGCTTTAGAAATAAGAGTTTAGTGAGAGACTGAAAAAAGCAAATCAGACAATGGCTAAGTATATTTGGAAATCAAATCACCAGAAATTGCATATAAAAATCAGGCTATATATAAGTTTAGTGAGATCGGTGTTACTCTATGGACATGAGTCGTGGTATAACAATGAAACAATATCTAACAGATTTTACAGATTTGAGAAAAAAAAGCCCTAAGAAGAATATTGGGAGTTAAATGGCAGGACAGGATTAGAAATGAAACTATGAGAAATGACTCGAGTGCCATATGTGGATGAGATCATGATGAGGGGTAGATAGAGATAGTTTGGGCATGTTCTTTGCACTCCCCAAGAGAGATTAATTCACCAAACATTCATCTGGTCTCCACAAGGCATTAGAAGAGTTAGAGGACCCAGGCCTTCATGGCTGAGGACTATGAAGCGCGAAGTAGTTGATGATAAATGGCAAAGTATTTATGTAATCCAAAATTCTTCAGCATCATGAGGAAAACTAATCAGCCCATACATCATCTGCATTTTAATGCCTAGCAAGGTAAGTAGCCAAAAGTAAAGAATGAATCTGATTAACAACTTTCAAACCTATACTTCCTCACTTCTGAAACAATTATTATTTTACCCTGAAAAACTTCCTTTACATACACAACAATTACGCTATAATCACAGGATAAAAAATGTTGACCATTCTTCCTTTTACCTAAAGATACAGTACTATCACTTGCTAAATAAAACATATAGTACTGTATATATTTTGAAAACTGATACTGGATTTAATCCCAAAGAGACTAGTTCTACAAGCAGAGACAACCCCTTCATATAAAACTCAGGGTTGTGGTAGCCGATGTGATAACGTTCCTGACTGTGGTTCGAGTCCTGCTCAATCTCTTTAGTTCCTTTGGTCATTACAACCTTAACATCCTTGTAAGCTAAAGGGGGGAGCCTATACGTCTATCTGCACAGTCATCAATAGCCATTGCCTGCCATCCTTGGTCCTACCTTGGGTGGAGAGGGGATTTGGGTGCTAATCATAAGTATATACAATCAATCTCTCGGGCATTGTCCTGCTTAATAAGGTAATGTCACTATCCCTTGCCTCTGCCATTCATGAGCGGCCTTTAAACCTTTAAAAACGGAAAAACCGCCACTTACGGATAGCTTCACGCGAGCGGATTGATGCCACACAGATTAAAAATCAATGAAGATCAACAAGGCCCTTCACACGTTGCCCCCTCGGAAGAATTCCCTAGCGGTAGTGATTTACAAGCTACGTGCACTGCTAACCCACGCGATTCCAGTGTAGCAGCTTATAGAAACTAAGAGGATATTCGGGTAAAATACTCTCATGTGAAGTCTTCCCACCAAACGAGCTGAAATATTTCTGTATGGAAGAAATCTGCTTGCGTGAAGAGAGCCTAATGAAGAGCAATAAACGTATATCATCATAAGATGTTCATCTAAAAGCAATGCAGTATAGTTTTTCCCCGATCCAAAAAAATTAACCTCTTTAGCACAGTATAATAAAAGCAACCTACATTCAAAGTACCCAACTACTAAATACTTCAGCTCTCTATTCCTTCAATCTAAGACCAATGGCTGAGTTAATAACATCGTGTAACTATTCCTATGCTTAACACAAAAATAAATCATGAAAAACAACAAATGACTAAAGTATTATTAACTATACAATGGCCAAATTCAATAAAGCCTCTCATATTTTTTTTTCAGATTTATGCATGTCAGATGAATTAAGCAATACTTGCCATCTTATTGGCTATCACAGAACTTGATAAAGTTTCATTAATATGGAAGCGGGCTTTATAAACCATTATTAACTTTCCTTTAAATCGATAACTTTTAAGCTCTAGAACTAAAAGCACAAATATAAACATGTGTTAAATAGTTCTACACAGGTTCAACTGTAACTAGTTAAAGGGATTAAAATAACTCATTAAAATTCAATTTCAAAATATATTTATTACCTTATTACAATTCACAAAGCAATATAACAGTTCAGTAAAAATATAAAAAGGTGCATACGATGTGTTTTGCACACATTGAAAACTTTCAAATTTCTTTTCATTGTATGCCAGCTTCCTTCAAATCACCAGTACAAAAATAATTGGCCTACAGCCATGAGAATTCATCCTAGCATCATACCCAAAGACCGAAAGGGCAAAATTACACCGCAGCCCCAGCACTCCCCCAAGTGTGCACTACCAGTGCCATTAGTATTCAGAACAGGGAAAATGATAAAACCCATATTTGTGACCATACAAAGTAACAATTTCCTCATACTGTACTTTCAAGATAAATCTATAGTAGCGTTTAATTTTGTTACAATATGTTAATACGTCACAAATCACAGGATTTTTCATTACAAAATCAAGTACTGTAAAGAACATATATTTTCCGTAACAGTACTATTTTAGCGAATGGTTACGAATTAACGTAATTTGTAACAAACGCTCCATTTCAGTCGTCACCATACCGTTAAAATGTCACCATTGTCATGGCAACTGATGTAATAGTATAACCAAAATATCAGCTATCAACTTATTAGTCAATTACTTGTAAATAAAATGGATTATTTGCAAGCATAGTGCACCTAAAATCCCAACTACTTCCTCCACCAGGAAGAAATATAAAGCTTCCCTTTGGTCTACAACACATTATCAGTGTTGTTTCGGGAAAGACGTGCCTGAATAGTGTTGGGATACACAATATGGCCATCCATATAATTTCCCCAAAGTATTCAAGTTTAAATCAACCTCAAGAAACCCCATCACTTTTCACCGAATATTTTCAGTCTCAAAAAAACCAAAAATCAACAAGATTTATATCACTATCAAGTGTTTCACTGAATATTTTCAGTCTCAAAGAAACCAAAAATCAACAAGATTTATATCACTATCAAGTGTTTCACTGAATTTTTTCAGTCTCAAAGAAACCAAAAATCAACAAGATTTATATCACTATCAAGTGTTTCACTGAATATTTTCAGTCTCAAAGAAACCAAAAATCAACAAGATTTATATCACGATCAAGTGCGATACTTGGTGAGACCGGGGGAAACGGGGGAGAAACCAAACCAAAAAAGATAACTGGCACCCAACAATTTTCCTTTTGCTAACGCAGACTAGCAATAGTGAGGACCGACACAAACGTGTGTCGATGCAATGGAACGTACATATAGAAGAAGAGGACACAAGTACATATTCAGCAATATATATTACATGGTTCTAAATGTAAAATTTATCAAATATTAAAACAGATAAGATGCTATCACTCTATTCATGAGAACTTTCTCAAGCACTGTACTACTAACTATACCACCACGACATATGCATATATACCCAATTTTGTTTCATTCCACTAACCCAGATAATTCAATTTATATAAAATACCATATCAAAATACTCCTTATTATCAAATATTCCTTTCAAATCACTAAATATAGCAGTGGCAGAAAGACAATCTAAAATATACAACAATGTTCTGCTAGTTACCCACACTTACCTTTATGAATGTTCAAGATGAACAATTCTACTGCGACCATTAAAATCACTTAATGCTACGGCAAATATAATTCAATTTATAATTATTTCATAGTTTCTAATTCTTTAATTTAGTACTGTACTACAACCGCATCAATGTAGGAAAGGTCTATTTTACAGTTGCATTGGTTTACTCAACTTATACAATAGGATGACAGTTGTAACATTAATTGATTAGATTTAATAACGTTATGATTAGCAAGTTGTTTTAAAGATCATACATACATACATACATATACCAAGGCACTTCCCCCAATTTTGGGGGGTAGCCGACATCAACAAATGAAAAAAAACAAAAAAAGGGGACCTCTACTCTCTACGTCCCTTGTTAGGCTGGAGGATCGTAGAGTAGAGGGCCCCTTTTTTGTTTTGTTTCATTTGTTGATGTCGGCTACCCCCCAAAATTGGGGGAAGTGCCTTGGTATATGTATGTATGTATGTATGTATGTATGATCTTTAAAACAACTTGCTAATCACAGTTTCTAGATTAATGATCAATACACAAAATTTTCCTGGGTAACTAAAGAGGTTATAGTTCATAAATACTGTACAGTATATATAACTATATCTAAAGTAATCTCATTTAGAAATTAAAACCATTGTTTTATAATGTCTACTTTGCCTGATCTAGAGTTAGATCATGTTGTGAATTATATAAATCAGTTGATATTAGATAAACAAAAAGGCTAAGACAATCCTAATCAGGAAAAGAGTACCATTTTGTCATTTCTCAGCAATTTTTGCTTATACCTATAATGGTTAGATCAACAATGAAAACCTGCTCTCTTTAGTGATTGGGTGCAATTGATAGCCAGTCATGTTCTAGATCATTATTACTTTGGCAGCTACAAACACATTAAGTTATTATAAAAAACTTTAAATGACCCTCACAGTGCAATTTTCTGTGACACTAAATTCACATGTCTTAGAGCATACATTAATACTTCTTGTTGAATTGAATATGGAATTCAGGCTTAATGCACAGAACTGTTGTTTTTAGCTACAAGTCAGTCTAAAAACTTTTGATCATCATATCAGCTGGACTTTATTGACAGTGGCCATCAGTGTTGTGCTGATCCAGGCAACATCACACAAAAATTGTTAACTGTGACAAGGCCACATATTACAGATTGGCTCGTAATAACAATAATAATAATAATAATAATAATAATAATAATAATAATAATAATAATAATAATAATAATAATAATAATAATAATAATAATAATAATATACTTATTGCTTACATGCAAGATATTTTCTACTTCATTACACTATTGAGGCGCAATCAAAACATTTTTAATCAACTAAAGTGCCTTTTCAATTGCTAATGGGCCAGCTATTTTAACCCAGTGGTGTGTTTAAACTATCAACTAATATTAATAATACCAGGGAGGTAAATCAAACATCTGGGTGTAGTACTGATCTAAACTGGATGCTAGCACTTGCCATTTAGCTACTGTCCTTGCCTAGCTCTTACACCAGTTTAGATAAATAATACTTTTGAGGTCAGAGTAAAAAGTAGGATCCCCAATAGGAGGTAATTGGAGTTCTCTGCTACCACTTCTAGTTCTTCAAAACTTTCCTCAAAATGGAACAGTCGGGTGATCCTGTCACTGACCGAATGTTGAGACAAGTGCGTGATACCAAATCTCAAGAGATACACAAATGGCAGGTCAAAGATGACCAAACCTTTGCAAGAAGACTGAGTGTGGTTAAAACATCAGATCCTGTCACCATTTGGACCAGCTTTTTGCATTTTTGTCTATTGGCATGTGATGTATATCAACTTGTAAAGTTGTAAAACTTCAAGAGGATAAGACAGTTGTTCTGAACTATAACAGATGATGCAAGAATCCGCTATTTGCCAAGATATCTAAAAAAAACATACCTGGTATTTGTATGTGGTAGGCTCACACAGATGTTACTGGTGCCAAAGTCTGTGCAATGAATCGAGAGAGGAGTGATCACCAGGCCCAAACACAAAATTGTGAACTACAAGGCACAAACATCCCATACAAATCAAATGACACACCATTGAAGTACAGTGAATGGGAGTGTGAATATATACATCCTGAGGATTCAATTATAGTGGATTTTCAACCTGATACAATCATCTCAATCCAGGACGAGGTCTTGCACTAAAGCACTATCAGGAATGAGGTTAATGATAATCTTTCAAGTACCTGGCCACTATAGACTTACCATAAAGAAATTGTAAAGATTGCGAAGGGTAACTGGACTACCTTATTTATCGTTCACTGAACAACCTGACCTTAAGTTCAAGGACTGAAACTTGTCAGTTTCAATCATAAAAACTGAAAACAACTGGATCAAGGAAGACGAGTCTCAAGAAATGAGACAACATAATTATGATATAAGGAACTTTCCTCACCCTCAGTTCCAGTTTTATAGATATTCTAAGGATGCAGATAAACTTTTGCTGCAGGTGAGGTTATGTCAAAGTATCTTACAGAAGAAACACAATAAATCTTTTCATACTAATTGTAGAGTTAATTGTTTGATGGGAGAGAAATGGTTCCCATTCCATAGCATACATAGCTGGGACCAGGGAAAACAAAGTCATTTTAGAAGGTACACAAATATCTACCCAGGTATCTTGATGGTCATGAAACTTGATATGAAAAATAAGGGGGCTGATATCTGGGGCACAGAAGAACTAATGAGGCACCCGTTGAGCCAGAATAGCAAGGAAGAAATGATTCCAAGTACATGAAAATACACTCCACATATATGCAAGCGAGTCCTTCTTAATGGGGAGTGGTACCATGAAACATAATCAACATTGATTTGACAAAAGAACAGGAAATGGAGATTTGAAACTCGAGCACTGTTTTGACAAAGGAATATCGTAGTCTGGAACTAGAGGAGGCAAATAGCAAGTTTCATCTTGTGAAAAGAAAATGATGGGGAGAGGCCATGCTGGCAGGGTCTCCAGTGGAGGAAAGGGGAATACAAGGATGAGCAGGTCAATACTCAGAATGAATCATAGCAAAAGAGTGGGCACTGGGATAGTTTCTTGTCAGAGGTAGAAGCATTTCTCTCATCCCATACCATGGAAGGAAGTGGAGGCATATGAAAGGATACTCTAAAAAAAACTGGAATTTGTTTACAGTCACCAATGGAAAAGGAGACACTAAAGCAGAACCGTTAGATTGAAGAAACCATGAAAAAAGGGACCCAGTTGACTTGTAGTTTTTCTTCAGGGCATATCTATAACCATTGGTTATGCAATCATGAAATGTATTAGTCCACAGCAAAAGATACAAACAAGATAAGAATCTCCATCAATAGAAATGGCAAGTAGCCATTACGGCATCGATAAAGATGACCTTCTGAAGTGTGATACACCATATGAAATAAAAGCAAAAACCTTGAACGATTATTAAAAATAATCAATGCAAAATCAGAAATATAATGCACGAAAAAGTCCAAAATGTTATTAAACAAATGCTTTTCACAAAAACCAATTAATTACAAAGCATTTCTTTGAGAAAGAAAATCCCAGTTTCAGTGGTCTAAGAATCGGTTCATATCTATAAGATTACCAATGTGAATGCTTTACCACTATTGACTGTTAACTACACATCAACTTCAACTAAAATATATAGAGAATCAAAAGGGAAAGAACAATCCAAGAAGGACATATATGACCCTGAATTGTACATAAACATAAAAGAATGACCTTATTGTAGTCCTAAATTAACTTACTTTAGGAATTGAGCAAGGAAGGATACTGAATATAAAGAATGTGCAAATGGAATTTTTCATCCGCTGTGATTGGTGACGAAACAAACAAAATAATTAATTCCCTTTTAGAGTTGTATGTCAGATCGGCTATATTTTGTTTATCATAATCTTTTAAAGATATAGTAAGTGAGAGAACATTTTTAATAACATCATCTTTACATAACCAAACCTAGCCAATACACAGATGGTCTAGTAATTTAGCAGTCGTCTTAGACAACAGATTCTAGATAATTTCATTAAAATCTACTTTAATCTTTTACCTCAAAGTCTTACCTAAAGGTCGTCTTATGTGTGGAAATACAAAGTATTTACCCATTCATTTGAATTAGTAGTTTTGTAAAGAAGTTTTTATGATTTTGTTTGCTTTTAGTCATTGGGGAAGTAGTAGTACAGTACTGTAATAGTTCCGAGATTGCTCGCCAGTGTTTGACTCTGTATTCAATTAGCTTTGATTCAATCCATGCTTGCTGTTATCTTTGCTCTTGTGAGTTAATAAAGTTTCGAACACAAGAACGCATGTTGACTATCACAGTGCTAAGTTAGGAATGATGGGAGAAGCATGGGTGGTGGTAGTGGGAGGGGGGGGGGGGGGTTGCAGTAGCCGTAGTAGCAGGCAATAGTCGGATGTAGAACGGCACCTCGTAGTAATGGGGGATGTTGAGGAAGGAGAAGACTAATTGGTAAGGGACCTCTGATAGTGGTTTTAAAACGCCCCAGTTACTATCAAACACCCTATAAGGGTGAGCGAGCTGGCATTCCTTGCAACTTTTTTCTCTGGTATATTTAGCAGTATTTATACCTTAGGAATGGTGCTATAAGGAGCATTTCACGGAGCAACACAGATTGAGCCCAGAAATAGATTTTTCCTTCGTCAAAATCCCTTAATTATCTCATCCAAGGTAGAAAATGAAAGTGTGTTAATCTCAGTTACTTGTTGTGTTGTTACCCTAGGTGTAGGGCCTATACAGAATAGTAGTTCTATATAAAATTTAGTATGATTTTGCAAAATTTTTATGCTACAGGAAAAATATTTCCGATTTAGCGTACAAAAGTCGAGGAGACACCCGTTTCCCCTTATTTTATCTTATTTCTCTTCCTCTTGTTTTGTTAAATCTTTTTATAGTTTATATAACAGATATTTATTTTAATGTTACGCTTCTTAACCCTTTTACCCCCAGGCTATTTGGAACTTTCCAACCCTTAACCCCCAGGCGTTTTTTTTTTCCAACCACATTTTGCAATATATATTTTTTAAATGGCTCTAACAGCCTTAATTTTCGTCATAGAGAGGTTAGGCTGGTCTCATTCTTTTGGAAAATGCCTGAAGTTTTTCATAAAGTTATCAAAAATATGCAAAAAAATGTAAATAGCAGTTTTTTGCAAGGACGTACCAGTACGTCCATGGGGGTAAAGGGATGAGTTTTATGAAACGTACCAGTACGTCCATTGGGGGTAAAAGGGTTAAAATATTTTATTTTCCTAATTCCCTTTCCTCACTGGGCTTTTTTCCCTGTTGGAGCCCCTGGGCTTATAGCATTTTGCTTTTCCAACTAGGGTTGTAGCTTAGCAAGTAATAATAATAATAATAATAATAATAATAATAATGATATTAGCCCATAATTGCATAGTTCTACTATACATAAGTGATAACAAACCATTGAAAGAATCTAATAGTGTAAAGTAAGGCATGATATAATCCAGTACACGAAAAAATCTAAAAAGAGCAGGCAAGTCACAAGAGGAGGATACAAAGGGAATAACATTGCCATAAGGTGTCCTCCTGGTTAACCTCTTACATAGTCATTCAAAACTTGACCTTAACCTCTTACATTGTCATTCAAAACTTGACCTTAACCTCTTACATTGTAATTCAAAACTTGACCTAACTGCTTTATAAGGCAAAATAAGCACTGTAAAGCAACAGTTAATAACAGCATGAACACCAGCCTGTCATGAACAGCACATTTCCAGGTATCTATAAAAAATAATACAGATCTATATTGCTTCTATCATTTTGATAACTGTAACATACAAGCTAGTATTGTATTTCTAATAGCTCTGATTTTCTTCGGGGGTATCAATTCACAAGCATTAAGTGATGTTAAACCATAGGTAACTAGCAGAACAAAAACAATACACAATAAATAATATAGTATATCAATAAATACTTTCTGCCAATAAACTAATACTATAGTTACTATACTACAAAAAATACAGTAAATTGGATCAGCCACATTAAAGTACATTACACAGTAATAAATTCACTGGAGACTAATTCAATAAGAGAAATATAAAACCTCAAGGTCACTCAAATAACAAAGGTTAATGAATCAAAGGCTAAAAACAATACACAGAAGAAATGCAAATGACATTAAGTGTGATGGCAAAGACAATTCAGGGTAAGATAAAAGATTCTCCTACTCCAAATCTGGCTAACCCTTAAAACGGACTTTGACATGGGAGAAATCTATTTTTGGGCTCGAGACACGTCGTCCTGATGGAAGGTCACTTCGGCAGCTTCCTACTGTATAATATTTCTGCGAGTGATATTACAAGAGAATTACCGTCAGGTATCACAGGGTTCTAATCCCCAGAATGACTATCCTAAGATATCTTGTATAATCAGGGACGTATCCATAGATAACCATAGATATCTGCACCCCTAATAGACTGAACCCAGTCTAGGAAACGGGGGAAGGATAAGTGAGGAGCCGTTACATATCCTCTTTCTCCAAGGTACCCTCGTATGTCCCTGATGGCGTCATTCCTTTGTTCGCAGCATTTCTACTTGTATGCAGTTTTTCGGGTGCACCTTTTCTCAGCTTTTATGGAGTAATTCCTCGCATGAAGGCTTCCTCTTAGTCGTCTAAGTTGAGTAACCTCTTCTTTTACAGTTTGAATTAGCTGTAGGTGTTTTAGATCCTCTCGGGGAGTGGTTATTTAACTTTTTAGGCGATGAGGGAGCCAGGCGCTCCGAGTCCAGCTAGCCATTAGGCGCAATGTCGCGTACCCGACTGCCCTTTTATTTCGAGTTCACTTAGTCTCCTTTCACTAGTATCACATTAGTTAGCCTTATTTTAGCATTACAATGCCATTTCACCTGCATGGAGTTAGCACAGTGGTTTCCTATTTCTATATTACTTTCTTCAGACTGAAGGTGATATAACAGCCCCCTATACGGTACTTAAAAGTATTGCAATTTGTGACAAAAGCACACCACGTCCCAGAACTAAGGCCAAGTGAAATAACAGGCAGCAGCAATTATGAAATCAGTAGGAAAAGTTTAAACATCAGTTTCAAGAACAGACCAATCAAGATCCAAACTGGAGTGGAAGAAGGAATGACTGTAAAACTATAAAATTTTAAAATCAATTTGTGATTTTCCTAGCTATACAAACCCAAGTCATCTATATGGTTACACTCTACTGCTGTTTTACCACGATCAAAATGAAGAAAATCCTGTGGGTGTGGCAACATTGTATGGTTTCCCACATTTCCACTTGCACTGGATAAGTGCATAGAAGCCTGGGGCTCAGTCCCCACTTCAGTCTTGGAGGGTGGATGAGGTGGGAAATATGAACAAATAACTCAGGTTTGTATACAAATTACTTTTAAAATTTGTAGTATGCTCCTATGCCAATATAAACCCTTGTTTTTTTATTCAGAAGTCTTACTGAGGTGGGAGGAAGTCCCAGTGACAAGATTATGATGTCTGTCTGACCCTTAACCCACTGTAACACAATGACCATCATGACTGACTTGTATAAGAGGCAAGGTCATGATGTAAGCCTCAAAAAGGGTGGCAAATGTTGGAGCCACAAACCAACAAGATTGAGATTATGTCAGAATAATTTTTCAATTGGAAATATATCCCTTATATGTAATAACACAAAGGTATTCTTGTTTTTATTAGTGGTCATCATTGTAGGTACTCCAAAGGAAGGGAGGCTCCGAAGAGAAAAAGGAAGGCACTTTCATTCTACTCTCATACCACACTTATTCTGGAACTAGCTGACAACATGACATCATGTTAATTGTCCTGTCAGGGCATAGGCTTTATATTATCTGTTAGGCAGCTACTACCAAACCTAAGGAGAATGTGTCCAAAGACCTGCGGGTACAATTTTTTAAGTAATGGGCTGTGGAGGTGGTCTGCCTCTTCCAGACCCTAGCAATAAGCACCTATGCCACTGAATGGTTCTCGAGAAGTACTAAGGTTACGGCAATATCACTCAAGTCATAAGCCTTGGGAGGGGCCCTAGTTGACAATTCTCTCAAAGATTTGTATGCTCTTATAAGTCTCTCATAACCAGACAGAGATGGTACTCTTGGTTACTCCCTTCTTGTGCTTACAAACAAGTTAGGGACAAGAGGGCAAAAGGGTAAATTCTCTTTAGGTGAACACCAACTACCCTCACAGGACAAAGTAACAGGACTGACAGGATCATCAGTTATCTTCTTAATTGCTGAAATAGTAAAGGAGTCAAATAATAGTCATTGATGGGTTTTGGGTCTTGGCTATGTATTCTGGAACAAAAGAAAAAGATCTTTTCACTCCTCTGGAGTGAGACACTAAGGGCGACATACCCGGTAATTCGCTCACTCTGATAATACTAAGGCTAAGAGGAACACTGCCTTCAATGAAAGGATCCTGTCTAATGCTCTGCAAAGAGGTTCAGAAGGTGCAAGCTTTAGGGACCTCAGAACATTTAGTACACTCCAAGATGGGGGTTCGAGTTCCCGAGGTGGGCAAGATTGTTCAAAAATTCTGACTAAAGCCAGGAGTTCCTACGAGGAGAGATCAATTCCCTTCTGTCTGAAGGCATAGCTTAAGACTGAGCAGTAGCCTTTTTCCATTGTAACTATAGGAAGTTTCTCCAATATAAAAATAAAAAATTCTGCGATCCATGGTATAGTGGCTTTTTTGAGGTGATGTTCTTTATACGACACCAATCACAAACAAGTGACCATTTTACCTGATAGACTGCTGTGGAGGACTAGCGGAGGTATCCTGAAAGTTGCTCCACAGTTGGTCTCGAAAATCCTTCCTTCCAGAGGTGTGTTGGATAACACCCGAGCTGTGAAGAGACAGGTAGTGAGCTGCTACGTGAAACTTTTTTATGTGAGGCTGAAGTAGAAGCTTTGGCCAATCTGGAAGTTCTCTTGGAACTTCTGTGAGATCAAGACGGTCTGGATACCACCCCCACCTGTGGCCATCTTACCGGAACAAGCGTTACTATCAGGTTACATAAGTGTTAGAAATCGTTTTCCATTACTACTGCTGGGTCCGAGACTGGGGAACAATACACTGGGAATTTCTTGTTCAGATGTGTGGCACAGGGATCTATCGTCCCTAGTCGACTCAGATTGTTTGCTATCACATTCTTAACCAAACCCCCTCCCGAGATGAATTGAGCTGTGAGAAGAACATTTACCTGTGACCGGCGTTGCATTCCTACTGCCAACTGACAGATGGGATACTGGGGTCACCTGCAGGTTGACATAGGACACTACAATCATGTTGTCGCTCATCAACACTAACGAGTGACCTTTTATTGTCTCTGTAAAGTGGAATAACACAAGATATGCTGCATTGAGTTCCATATAGTTTATGTGGAGACTTGTCTGCCTGTACCCATAGTACTGAGATTTTTTCCTTCCTCAGATGGGCTCCCCATCCTTGGCAAGAAGCATCTGAAAAGATTAGAAAATCTTGAGTTAGAATCTGTAGAGGGAATCTGGTTGATAGAATTCCCTCCATCAGTCACCACAAGAGATCTATTTCCCGTCTCAAAGGATCTTCACAAGAGGTCTGCAACCGTTGGCTCTCTAGTGCCTATTAAACTGAGCAAAGATGCATCCTTCTGAAGGGTACTAGTTTCTCTAGGGAGGCTAGGTCACCCAGAAGTGAGCTGGAAGTAACGCCTTCTCGATGAGAGGTGCTGCAAACCTGTCTTAAAAAGTTGGGCTCTATCTGAAGATGGAAATAATTTGGCTTGGATCATAACTAAGCCCAAATACTATATACGATGTTGCAGGTTAAGTCTAGACTTCTCATACTTCATCCGGATACCCAGGTCACACCAAATTCGAAAAGATGATCTCTGTGGCGGATAAGCCAAGATCTTGACTCTGCAAGTAGGAGCCAGTCATCTAGGTATCACAAGAGTTATTCCCATGGCATGTACCCATGAGGAGACTATAGTGAACAGGCAAGTTAACACCTGTGGGGCTGTTGACAGGCCAAACCACAAGACCTTGAACTAGTAAGTTTCTCTCTGAAAATGAAACGGGTACTTCTTTGATCTTGGATGAACACGTCTTGTATATCTATGGTCAGCAGAAAGTCATTCTTTCTTATTGCCTGTATCACTGTGCTAGGGGTTCCCAGCTTGAACAAAGTTTGAAGTAAAAACCTTCCAGCAGTAAGACAGGTCTCCAACCTTCCAACAATTTCTCCTCTTGAAGGAAGTTTTTGAAGAAACCCGGGGACCTGTCGAAGACTTCCTCTTTTGCTTCCTTCTCCAGCATAAGTGAAATTACTTTCTCTCAGGAATCCCATCAAATACAATGATGGGACCATCAGAGTCCAAGTTAAAGGAAGACAACGGCTCGTGAACGGAACACAATAACCTAAGCGAAGAACTTTTACAGCCAAGGGATCTGCTCCGAATAACTACCACCTTGCCCAGTAATGTTGCCAGCATCCCCCAACAGGTGGTTAACCGGGGGCTCTGCCGTCCCTAACAAGAGACTTCGACGCCCTCAACTCCTGCTGCCAAAGGGATGGCCCCTATAGCAAAAGGAAGTTGAGGGCTTCAACTGCCTTTTATACTGCTGGTTCTTGTCTGGTTCTTGTAACAGACAACAAGGAGGAGGAGCTTGTTCGATGGGGAAAGTAAAGACATTTGTTGAGCTGAGAATCGACATTCTCAGGAATGATGTTTGACAGGTTCTCTCCCATTTCTCTGCTACCACCGCTACTTCTGCTGGTGGGAAAAGCGTTGGATGGTGCATAAAATCGAGAGTTCCCTCCAGGCATGTCTGTTGTCAAACTTGTAACGTCCAGGTCAATTGGAATCGGACTAGGATGTGCCCCAGTATGTACATAAAATTTCTATTGTTCAGATAAAGCTGGAGGAGGAAGTTTTGTTGACCGACTAGATGTCAAGGAGTTCTCTGCACCCGAAATTTGTTTATAGATCAGCTCTCGTGTCTTTCACCTGGTTTGTTAACAGGATATCGAACAATGGCGAGCATTTTTTAGTTTAACACATTACTACTACTGTACTTGGGAATGAGGAGGTTTGCCTAAACCATCAATGTGACATATGAGGCTCAGAGTTTTCAGAAAATGGGATGCCTCCCCTGGTTCCAGTAATAATACCTCTATGGCGAGACAGCACTACATTGGATTCTTCTCTCTGGTTATGGTTCATTTTCCCTTTGCCTACATATACAACCAATAGTCTGGCCTATTCTTTACACATTCTCTTCTGTCATACACCTGACAAGACTGAGATTACCAAATAATTCTTCACCCAAGGGGTTAACTACTGAACTTTAGTTGTTCAGTGGCCACTTTCCTCTTGGTAAGGGTAGAAGAGACTCTTTAGCTATGGTAGGTAAGCAGCTCTTCTAGGAGAAGGACACACCAAAATAAAACCATTGTCCTCTAGTCTTGGGTAGTGCCATAGCCTCTGTACCATGGTCTTCTACTGTCTTGGGTTAGAGTTCTCTTGCTTGAGGGTACACCCAGGCACACTATTCTATCCAATTTATCTTCCTCTTGTTTATGTAGTTTTCATAGTTTATATAGGAAATATTTATCTTAATATTGTTACTGTTCTAAAAATATTTAATTTTTCCCTTTTTTCCTTTCCTCACTGGGCTATTTTCCCTGTTGGAGCCCCTGGGCTTATAGCATCCTGCTTTTCCAACTAGGGTTTTAGCTGAGCAAGTAATAATAACAATAATTGGTTCTAGAATTGCAGATCTGGTTCTAGGGCAGGGCCCTGATGGTCCAGGCTTTTGTTTTGGAAAGACTAGAATTTTCAATCCTTCCATGAATGTCTTCCTTCTCTCGCCTCGCTCCCGATACACGTAAAAGTTTCCCCCTCTCACCCAAAAAAAATACTTCGGCTAATCCTCACAGAGATTTGAAATTAAAATGTTACCATAATAAAAACATTGTCACAGAATTTCTAATACAGTACCAAGAAATACAAGATTGTGTATCATAAATAGCCCTTGACATCACTTCCAAACTACAGTATAGTAATACTGCTATCTTCCTTAGTTAATACTGTAGTGTCTCTTGAGGATTTCCAGGTATATAGTACTAATTTCCTTGAGAAAAACAATCACAGTTCAGTGTTACAAATATTAAATTACATTAATCAATGTGGCCAATTCCAAGATACATATATAAATGGTCTGTGTCTTCAGTAGCTGCAATTTCATAAAGTCAATTGTAACTCCTGGTGAATAAAGGAAAATACCAGGGTATTTTAATTACTGTTTAGAGTAAATAAGTTTATAATACTGAAGGCACAGACAACAAAACAATTTATAGAATATTAAATACAAACAGTTACAAAAAATGATGCCAAACCAACAAACTATATTAGACCAAAGAACCATCAATTTCAGCGGTAAAAAAGAAAGTTTTGTTTCTTTACCACAGTGAACACTTCTTCCCGTAAAGACATTCATCTCCCATACTACTTATTCAGAAGTACAGTTAAACTTTAACAGCAAATGTTGAAAATCCACGAATGGATGCTGACCCCTAAGTAAGACTCCCATACCACCCATTTTCTTATTACCTAGAAAAAAATTTGTGTTGTAGCCTTGAGAGAAAAGACATGCAATGTAATATTCTTTATGAATATATAACAAGGACTGGAAACTATAAAGTTATATATCACTAATTAAAGAGCAGTGTCTTGATTGAAAAAATTTACACAAGGGTTGAAAATATTATATTACCTCAACTTATTCTCCCCTTTTATATATACAGCAATGCCTCACGATAGGAAATTAATTCACTAATTCGTCCCGAGAGGCTTTAGTTCTGTGAATTTTTCGTATTATGTCACATTTTACATGTAAATCGCCTAATTCGTTCCAAACCCTACAAAAGCCACAAATCTTATAAAGCTAAACTGTACAGCCAAATAAATTTGAATCATTCAATATACAGTACCTAATTTCACTGTTAATACCTGTAAATTAAGTAGTTATCAGAACATATTGCAATAATAAACAGAAAATACAATACATACAGTACAATACTGTACATATACTTGATATCCAGTACCATAAGTACTATTTAATGTTAATTTGTTCTCTTCATTTATTTATTTCCTTATTTCCTTTCCTCACTGGGCTATTTTTCCCTGTTGGAGCCCCTGAGCTTATAGCATCTTGCTTTTCCAACTAGAGTTGTAGCTTGGATAGTAATAATAATAATAATATACTATTATTATAGTTACCCTTACTATAGAGAGGTGCGTTTCCTATTTTGCATAAACAACCCATTTTGTTCAACTGGTTCATAATTTTAATGGGTAAATATGTTATTCTCAGACCTTGCTGGCGAATTTCTTTTCGTATCATAAAAAAAAAATTGTAACAAGGTAAAAAAATCATCGCATCTCATTTCACATCATGAAAATTTTGTATGTAGAAACATTCAAATCAAGAGGTATCATGATACATATATGTAAATGCTGTTGTGTTTGCTTTGCTCTTATGTGACTCAATGTTTTTTTTTTTTTATTTAATAATTTGTTTTTTATCAAGTGATTTCCCTTGCACTCTCACAACCAACAACTACAAGTTCCTGTTTTATATGTTTACAGTCCAATGACTTCACTACCATTATCGAGCTAGCCTAAAAATACATAAAAAATTTCAGAGCTAATTATATATACTAAAGGGATTTTGACGAAGGAAAAATCTATTTCTGGGAAGAGGCATGTGACGGCCGGTGAAAAGGGTCCTTCTTTACACTTTTCTAATATAAATCTTCCAAATATACTAGAGAAAGATAAAAGCATGGAATGCAGAGGTTACTACCCTCGCGCGATCACCTTGTGGGTGTCGTGTATACAACTAAATGTTTTGTAAGTTATTAGAATCACAAGTTGTTCTATAGGGGTCATCATAGTACAGTATTCTTGATAAATAGGCAATTGAGCTAAAATAGGTACCAAGGTACAATGTGCAATGGATCTTCATATATTTAACAAACTTAAACAATGGGATAATCAAATAAGATACTGACCGTATAATTTGATGATTTATTGCCCATTAGGGAGGTGGGTGAATTCTCACTAGATAGCTAAACTTACGAAACAGCCAGCCATTCTAATCTGCCAGCTGATGAACCTCCTGGTCCCCTACTTCCTATAAAAACGCGCATATATCTCAACTTCCGAAAATATTTTGAAAAGTCCTGCTAAAATTAATGCAGTACAGTATATCAAAATGATCTTCAAAAAAACTGTTACATTAATTTTCACTGATTACATAATAGCTTTGGATTACATCTCATCTACGTTAATAGTTCCCATATCTATAAAGAAATGAGTTTTCTCAATTATATTTATTCTTAACCACCAATATGCAGGTTCATTCTTTTTCACCCAATGAGTTCTCTCTCCCGCTATCGAGGTACCAATAATAAACTTCCCTATTTGTACAGAACAAACCTAGAATTATAATTGGTACTTTTCATACTATATACACATGACATGTGGTTTGGCCTAGAAAACAAGCTTGTTGCATATGCAGATGATGCTACTCTTTTTGCATCAATTCCATCCCCTGAATGTAGATCTAGGGTTGGTGAATCCCTTAATAGAGATTTAGCTAGAATTAGTGCATGGTGCAAATTATGGGGTATGAAGTTGAATCCTAACAAAACTCAAAGTATGATTGTAAGTAGGTCAAGGACGGTGGTTCCTCAACATCCGGATCTCAGTATTGATAATGTTTCTTTAAATATGTATGACTCTTTCAAAATTTTAGGTGTGATTCTCGACAGTAAATTTACTTTTGAGAAACATATAAGGTCTGTGTCTTCTTCAATTTCACAAAAAATAGGCTTATTGGGAAAGTCTTTCAAGATTTTCGGTGATCAATCTATTTTGAAGAAGTGTTTTAATTCTTTCATTCTACCTTGTTTTGAGTATTGTTCTCCTGTCTGGTCTTCAGCTGCTGATTCTCATCTTAATTTGTTGGACAGAAACTTACGGTCTATTAAATTTCTTATTCCTGATCTAGATATTAATCTCTGGCACCGTCGTTCAATTAGTTCATTATGTATGTTGCATAAGATTTTTCACAACTCAGACCATCCTTTACATTCAGATCTCCCTGGACAATTCTATCCTGTTCGTAATACTAGGCAGGTAGTTAATTCTAATAGCCAGGCCTTCTCCATCACGAGGCTCAATACTACGCAGTACTCTAGAAGTTTTATTCCAGCTGTTACCAAGTTGTGGAATGATCTTCCTAATCGGGTGGTTGAATCAGTAGAACTTCAAAAGTTCAAAGTTGGAGCAAATGCTTTTTTGTTGACCAGGCGGACATAGTCTTTTATAGTTTATTTATGACATATTTGTTTTTGATGTTGTTGATAGTTTATTATATGACATGTCTGTTTTGACGTTGTTTGTTTTAGAATGATTTATTGTTAATTTGTTCTCTTCATTTATTTATTTCCTTATTTCCTTTCCTCACTGGGCTATTTTTCCCTGTTGGAGCCCCTGGGCTTATAGCATCTTGCTTTTCCAACGAGGGTTGTAGCTTGGATAGTAATAATAATAATAATAATAATATACATTTCAACTTGGTATTCAAAATATCTAATAGAAACGCATAGTATAATATACATACTGCATATCTGCTAAAGCACTTTCAACATTTTATTTAGCAATGTTCACTTATCTTTGATAAAAAGATCCTGTGAAAAGCATAGTATATAATCATAATAAAATGGATATGAACGACTTCAGTGTTTATTTTCATCCTTGCATTGTTTTTATTACTTTATAACTTTTCAGTTATTGTGCATTAATTCTTTTAAAATCGTGAGTGCTCTTCTTACTTTGAAACTATGATTCATATATATACCTATGTATACTGTATTTTACCACATGAAATTGACGGGCAACTGTCACCCTTACACAACCCTTTTAGGGACGTAAAAATACCAGTGTTTTCTACAAAACAAAGTTAGCTATTCAGGAGCAAGTCTTATATTAATGCTTCCTTCACTTGCGTCACACACAAAATGGAGCGAGGAGGGGGAACTAGCTTCATTGAAAGATGTTTGATAACATACATTTAGTTTAAAGATATTGTTTTATTTCCATGTATCTTGCCTTTATAAAATAAAAACCTGAATCACACTCATTGAAAGAGAGGGGAAGGAGAGACAAAACATCCAATACTTAACCCTTTTACCTACAATGGACATACTGGTACATTTCACAAAACTCATCCCTTTACCCCATTGGACGTACCGGTACGTCCTTCCAAAAAACTGCTATTTACATTTTTTTTTGCATATTTTTTATATCTTTTTGAAAAACTTCAGGCATTTTCCAAAAGAATGACACCAACCTGACCTCTCTATGACGAAAATTAAGGCTGTTAGAGCAATTTAAAAAATATATATTGCAAAATGTGCTTAAAGAAAAAAAAAAAAAAAAACTCCTTGGGGGTTAAGGGTTGGAAAGTTCCAATTAGCCTGGGGGTAAAAGGGTTAATATTAGTGATCTTAAAACTACAGAAAATAGGGATAAAATCTTATACTGTACAGGAAAGTCCTCCCAGTTTAACTTTACTCATGCAGTTTATGCTAATCCCCCATAAATTAATCTGTCTCTTTCTCTCTCTCATTCAAATATTTTTACTCCTGTTATTCTGAACTATAGTACAGCACAGATTCATACTTATGTACCCATATAGAAAAAAGGGATTTTGACGAAGGAAAAATCTATTTCTGGGCGAGGGACCTGTGTCGCTCCGTGAAATGCTCCTCTAGCACCATCTCTAAGGCATAATTATTGCTGAAAATACCAGAGAAAAATATGCATGGAATGCTAGGAATAAACCTAGCTCGCTCACTCTTTGAGTGTCGGTATAGAAAACTGGGGCGTGATTGAACCACGACCATAGATCCCTCACCAATTAGACCTCTCCTTCATCAACATATATCATCTTAGAACTAATGTATTTTAATGTAAAAGATAACAAGCTCAACCAAAAACTTGTGACATACTATATCATGAAAAATAATTACTAAAGCATAATTTTACTAAAAAAAAAAAATTACAAAAAAATGAGTTACTGTACTCCAAAAAAAACCCCTGCTATAGTATAGGCTCAAGGCTCTATATGTCCGTATATGCATAAGAGGTTCCCTAAAATTATCTTTAGCAAAAATTAATAAAATCTGAAAGTATTTAGTATATTTCCCAGCTATACAACTTTGTTTCCTTCAAAATATGGATATCTTCAGTGGAGATGAAACAGCCATTGAATTAGTCACCAAAGTAGTTAACCCTTTTACCCCCAAAGGACGTACTGGGACGTTTCACAAAAGCCATCCCTTTACCCCCATGGACGTACCGGTACGTCCTTGCAATAAAATGCTAAAAAATTTTTTTTTTCATATTTTTGATAATTTTTTTGAGAAAATTCAGGCATTTTCCAAGAGAATGAGACCAACCCGACCTCTCTAAGACAAAAATTAAGGCTATTAGAGCAATTTAAAAAAAATATACTGCAAAATGTGCTGGGAAAAAATAACCCCCTGGGGGTTAAGGGTTGGAAATTTCCAAATAGCCTGGGGGTAAAAGGGTTAATGTAAAAGATAACAAGCTCAACCAAAAACTTGTGACATACTATATCATGAAAAATAATTACTAATGCAAAATTTTACTAAAAAAAAACTAACAAAAAAATTATTTACTCCAAAACAACCCCTGCTATAGTATAGGCTCAAGGGTCTATATGTCCGTATATACATACAAGGTTCCCTAAAAATATTTTTAGCAAAAATTTATAAAATCTGAAAGTATTTAGTATATTTCCCAGCTATACAACTCTGTTTCCTTCAAAATATGGATATCTTCAGTGGAGATGAAACAGCCATTGAATTAAGTCACCAAAGTAGTTAACGACAGATGGTGAGCACAGGTAACCCAACACACTTGCCTGTCCCAGACTCCTTCACTTTTGACCTTTGCCTCAGGGCTGAGAAGGGTGGTTGAGGTGACAAGTTCAACTTTAAGACTAGGTTTTAGAAGAAAATTACTTTTAACCCTTTTACTCCCGGGCTAATTGGAAATTTCCAACCCTTAACCACCAGGGGGTTATTTTTTTCCCAGCACATTTTGCAGTATATTTTTTTTAAATTGCTCTAACAGCCTTATTTTTTTTCATAGAGAGGTCAGGTTGGTCGCATTCTCTTGGAAAATGCCTGAATTTTCTCAAAAAAATTATCAAAAATATGAAAAAATAAATTTTATAGCATTTTTTTGCAAGGACGTACCATGGGGGTAAAGGGATGGCTTTTGTGAAACGTACCAGTACGTCCTTTGGGGGTAAAAGGGTTAAAATTGTTTACATGTTTCTACACAAAAACTTTCCTCCTTTATAAGAGAGAGAGAGAGACTTCTTGGTAAAAAGCAGGAATCCTACACAAACTGATAGGTACTTTTTATCCCCTCTAATAAGTTTAGCTGGCCCCTTCGGGAACAGGGAAGAAAAATACAGCAACCCCATACCTGCCCATTATAGGGATGAGTAGGCTGATAGGGATTGGCCTGAACTTGGTATGTAGCTGATATTAAGTTAATAACAGAATACTTCTAAGCCACACAGGAGATGCTACCTAGAATAAAATACCTGATGTATGATGACCAACAAGTTAGTATTAATTTCCCCATCCTCACCCTCATTAAGGGAGGATAGGGGAGAACTACTACTCGCAGATCTACCACAATATGAATGGTTCTTGGAAGAATAGCTTACCAGTATCAATGTAACAGTAAGAATGATTCCTCCCCTGTTCATCTAAGCTCATTACTGACATGTTACCATAACAAAGATGCTTCCTGTCCTCTGAGGGAGCTAGGTTTCTTACAAAACTAACTGAGCAGCCACCACTGGGGCAACAGCAAACGTTTTTCAAGTTCTTGCGGGTCTACTCCCTTAAAAAGAAAGCTATGAAGGTTGTTTTGGAGCTTACAAACTTGTCTTCATCCCCTGGCCAACTGTAAGAATCTTTCAGAAGACCAAGAAGGGACCAATGCCCCGACTTTGTGAGCTCTTTTCTGGGCTGATACCTCAACCCCTCCAACCATTAAGGCATTAATATCTTTTGATCATCTCAAGAAGCTACAAAGAGACTGTTCTTCGACATCTCTTTCTTGGTTTTGTCAGTGTTAAGGAAGAGTCATCAACACTCGGGCCTGAGATGTCAAGTCCTCTTCAAATACCACTGCAAAGCCATCACAGGACACAAACGCATTGACTCTATCACCTAAGGCTTTGCGTAGAGAGGGGATGGAAATGGTCTCAAAGCTGGGTCATGTGTTGATGGGTTCTGGGTTTAGGACACTAGTTTGGCCATACAAGTAAAAAAGACCTCCTTCCAACCCTCAGCAAGGGTTATTACATAAGTGCATCTGTGTAACAAACCTAATCTCTTCATGAATGCTAAGGCTAGCAAGACAGTCTTAAGAGTCAGATCTCATTTAACGATGACTTCAAAGAATCATACAGGATACGTGTAAAACAACTGTGAAAAAGGGTCACATCCCACTCTGGGGTCCTCATGAGCATAAACAATTCCTAGTGAAGAGGAGAGGTCTATAATGATCAGTCGAAAGACTGCTTAAGGCTGAGCGGTAGCCTTTCACAGCTATGACTGAGAAGCGATTGTATTGACGATGGTAGACGAGGAAGTCTACAAGCTTTACTAGAGATGCTCAAACTGGGGAGTACCCCCTCTATGACACCCATTACAGATAATGGCCCAGTTTTCTTCATAAACAGCAACTAAGGACCATTGTAAGTACCCAGACATTTTATGTGCAGTCACTCACAAGCCTTGCACTAGGGAGAGATGCTGGATAGTCTCTCAACATGATGTGTAGGACTTCACACATTAGTGGTGCCTCTAAAAGTGCAGCTCGAAGAAGAGTATGTTCCATGAAGGCTGTTCTATCAGGACCTCAACTAAAAATCATAAGATAGGGATACCTGGCATTATCAGCAATCAGCTGATCCGCATCAGCACAGGTGTTGGAATGCATCTTTGAACATTAACCATAGGTCTGGAGGGGGTGAACAAAATACCACGAGCTTCATGTTTAGCCATGTGGGAAAAGAGTAGATGTACAGTGAGCCCCACAAAGTAAGAAATGTTCAAACTCTGCAAGGACAGGGGGACCCCTCCACTCCTACAACCTGCCTTTGGCAACTGAGCAAATCTGAAGAGGTGCGTGGTGCTCCGCCCAGATGTTCATCTACTTTGAGGACCTGCGAAGAGGGAGCAACACTGCCTCCCTGCTTGTTGAAATTAGCTATTAGTACAGTGGTAGCTCGTCAACACTTAGTTCTTGAAATGCTTGCAAAACTAGACATGCAGCTTGCATTTTCAATACAATGTACAGAGCCATTTCTTCAGCTGACCACACATCTGATGGTACCAGGATATACTGGTGTGCGCCTTACCAGTCTTATACTGTACCTCAAAACAGATGTACAGTATGTCTGGAGGTATCAAAAAAAGCGAGACTCCTTTGGCAAGGTTTTTTTTGTTCGGCCACTAGGTAAGATTGGCCCATACCACCTTCCTGCCCTACTGGAACAGGATGGCTTAGTGGATACCTGAAGGCCAAACACTACTGAGGGTATCTTTGGTGGAGGCCCCCGTAAGGAACAGATATCTCCAACAAGGAAAGGTGGCCAAGAAGACTCTGCCACCATTGAGCTGGAAGTAATGTTTTGGACAGAAACTGTTGCACTCGCTACCTCTGTGAGCTTGCAGATGCAATCATCTAATGGAGAGAGTTCTGCTGCTACCATGTTTATCAGAATTCCCTGATACTTCAACCTCTGCTTGGGTGTGAGGTTTGATTTCTCCCAATTCATCACAACACCCAAATGGTGACAAAAGGCAAGAAGACATCCTTGATCCTGTAGCAACTGGCTCTCTGAGGCAGCCAGGCAGCCAGGATAAACTATTCATTAAGATATATCAAAAGATGTATCTCGTGTGAGTGGACCCAACCTGTTACCATGAACACTAGAGTGAGCCCCAGGGGAGAAGTGCTCAGCCTGAAACTCAGGGTCTTGAACTGATTCACCATTCAGTTGAGGAAGAAGTGGAGGCACTTCTGAAAGGATTGATGAATGGATTTGTAAGTATCAATCCTTCAGATCTACTGAAAGTAACATCTCCTCCTCTGATGGAAATTGGTACTAATATTATCTTTTCCAACCTGAACCTGATGCTGTACAAACTGGCTCATGGGAGAGGTCAAAGAACGGTTTCCAGGTATGAGTTGACTTCTGTAAGAGCTTCAAACACCAACTGTAAAACTCCAGAGATCCATTTCATATGACCTCAAGCTCATTCTTCTCCAACATTCCTTTAACCTTTGCCTATCATCAACTACCTCGTTAATTAATTCAATAGCTGTTCCAACGTCTTTGAAGACATTCCACATTTTAAAGGACAAATGGTTTGTAGCCCATGCAAGAAGGAACACTTTTCTTTACTGAGCAGCAGTCAGAATTTTCTCTATAAAAAGATTAACAAATTTAAGAGTCCTCTTATATCATGATCATTGACTTTCAATACAGGCAATAAAAATTCATCTATAAGCTTCTTTAATAAGAAAGAACATTGCAATCTTAGACATTGGATTATTAGAATGGAGTAATGTATTCCAGAAAACAAATTTGGTACTGCATTTCCAGTATTAACAATTCTGTTAATTTTCTTTAGGGATTGGCTAGTAAAGGGCAACAAATCATTTTATTACATTTACTGCTGGTTTGGTAGTTGGTCCTTACCCCCTTTAAAAGCAGTGAATTTGCTTTACTGAAAAATTATTAGCTAATGCAGTAAAAACATTGCACTGAAAGACACGGACAAATGGAGTGCCTGACAAGTTAAAATGTTTGATAAATTTAGATTCTTTGGCCTAGACTTATACTAAAATCCACAGCATCAAAATCCATACTCATTAAGTAAGAAATGATAAAACAGCACAGATTTTCACAAATAGTATCAAATGCATACTGGTACTGTTATTTAATTGATTATTAGTGGGTAGCATTTGTTTTTTTGTTTGTACCAAATCTATCATACCATAATAATGTAAAGTTGATATACCTTTTATGAATAATTTTTTACTTTGTACAAATGTAACCATATACAAATGCCAGCATTTGAGCTCTTCAAATGAGCCTAAACAATCCATTTCCAAATAACAATTGGAAGAAGATTGCCTTTCAACTGGGTGGTAATGGGACTCATTAACATCACATGACCTATGATTACATGTAGAAAAGAACATTAATCTCTCTGTGGCGACCATAAATCAGTAAAATGAGAACAGCATTGGAGAAGGGAAAATGACTAACAAGCAATGTTCAGTCTATATACAAAAAGGGGAAGTAAATGGATAAGAGGGATGTCATACAAAAGCTTCCAATAATTTGCTCTGAGGAGGTGCCATGAATTGAAAAGTCTCCTCTTTCAGTGGTTTCCCTTCTTTCACAAAATCAAGGAATGCATTTATAGCCAAGGCCAAAGACTGACTGAGTTGGTACCACTTATAAATGACTGGGATTCCCTACTTAGCTAGGAAGAATGTTATGCCTCCATTTATATATGCAATGATGAAAAGCCACAGAATAGCCAAATAGGTTAGCCTTAAGGGAGAGATTAGGAGTCACATCAACTGCACTTAACATCAACAGCAGTTATCCCCACCGTTTCATATCATCAAGAGTTGGAAGAACATTATGGTTGGAATTCAGAAAGAATTTTTTTAAGTTCTTAGGGGGAAAGAGATGAATGTAGTCCAACTCATCCCATCACAAAGTTATCCCATCGCCAAGTCAGCCCATTGTGACTAACAACTCGGTCCATTGCCAACTCGGCCCACATCCAAATTTACTTTGTTAAAGCTATTTTTTATTATTATACTATATTGTGTTATTTTCTTTTACTGTGCTTTGTTCTCTCTTTTGAGATCAGACCTGAGAGAGGTCTCATTTATCTCTTTCCAAGTAACCTTGTAAATAAATCTCTGAGGTAAGTAAAACACAGTTTGAAAATAGGAAGAGTAGTCTTTATAAATAACAGAATGATAAAAAGTAAAACACTGCTAAAAGCTTTCAAAAATAATAAAAGTACATATTAAGAAATATAGATGGCAATATGATGAAAAACTGCCATCAGCAATTGTCTGGCTGATTACTAATTTTGAAATCGAGGTTTTGCTGTTCTCGTGGTCGATTTGCCTTCCGTTTACGACTTCCTTGCCTAGCAAGATTTAATGGAGCCGGTAGACATGAAACAGGAATGGTAGGATTTACTTGCTCCCGAAGTACCTCGTCAACAATATCAGAAGCAGGGCGAAAGACGTCTTCTATTGCCTTTTGCTTTACGAGTGTACACACCTTATTTTTCACAGCACAGCTAGTCTCGGGAGGATGGCAGTGTTCAACATGCCCTCTCATAAAAGTATTACCCACTTCTTTTACTGTCGCCATGCATGAGATTTTTTTGTTTCTAACCACACACCGCCAATGAATACTCATGTTAGTTTTTCTTTTTAGAGTGTAAGAGTAGCCAGTGCTGTCAATAAGTTTTGGATTTCCTCTTTGTGATGATGATTCAATCTTTTCATAAGTTATTGTCTCCCTTGAGGGAGAAATTTTTATAGGCGTAGGATCCACAATTGAAGAACCCCTACTGACATTTGACACTCCACTTTCAAAAGAATCCAGATTCTCATTATGCACATCACTCATGGCCACTGCATCTGCAAAACATTCAGAGTTTGCACTCGAAACTACACAAGTTTCCCCCGGACTTTGATCTTCTTTAATACATATGTGACACATCCGGTCAATATAACCTTCTTTAACAGCAGGGGTGATCCCACTTCCGTAGGTCCGGTGCTGCCTGTAGCTACATCCATCACATTGCAGTGCTTCCTGTCATACGTAAAGAGCGCACGTTACACATGACATTGTGAGAATAAAGTTAATATATGTCATAGGAGTACTATTTACTGATGGGGACAGACAGTTTCACAGCATATCAAGCACAGATCAGCCATGTTGTCCTAGCTCCATTAAGTCTAGCAGTAGGTTCGTAACCATATCAGTTATTTAAGCTATGGTTCAGTTTCGAAAATTAATCAAAGCCTTTAACTACATACTGTATACGAAACAACTATTACAATAAGACACTTTAGTGCTTGTAAAAAGGTTCCCAACCAACCAACCAACCAACCAACCAACCACACACACACACACACACACTCCCCCCAACCCACCCACTCCCAAGCCCGCACTCACTCTCTCTCTATCTCTCTCTCTCTCTCATATTCAGTGTATGGAGAAGAAAAGGAAGCAAGATTGACGAATAAAATCAGTGCTGCTGAAAAAGCTACACCTGGACGACTTCATCTGTTTTGATCTGACCAGTCAAAAATGGGCCAAGTTAACACCGGCAATAGGCCAAGTTAACACAGGCAATAGGCCAAGTTGGCTATCACAAATTGGCCAACTTGGCACAGGTGATAGGCCGAGTTGATTACATTGAATGGGCCGAGATGGTTATGGGCCGAGTTGGACCTATACCAAAGAGATAACCAAGTAATTCCAACTTCAGTAATGTTTTACTATAGCATTATAACTCAGGCATTCTTCACGGACAGCATAGCTCTAGCAATTTATCAGATGTATCTGCTCACCCTTTATCTATAGGCCTACTATCTTTACAATGCAGGTATTGTTCAACCTGTCCCTACATGAACTATTATACTTACTATGATAAGGATACCATAACAGATAAGCTTTCCACATAAATATTACAATTAGCTTATTCTAACAATGGTTGATTTCAACATACAGTACTAGATTTCATTGGTATACCAAACCCACCAGAAGGTGGCCTTTCCCTTCCTTTCATATAGTAACCATAAAAAAGATAGCCTCAACTCATTCATCGGAATATTACAAAAGCAGCAAGGATAGGAGTAAAATAGTCCCTAATCCAAAGCGCAAACTTTTAAAAGTCCTAAACTAATTGATGACCTGTACCAAAACAAACGAAAGTAAGCCAGAGTTATTGAGATTCGACTAATCTTGGAGCACGTGCATTGACCACCCAAGCTGAAAGGGTTTGGGATGGGGGAGCAGAATATATCAGCTTCTGTGTGAAGGAAGTCACGAAAGAGTCAGTGTTGGTACTTCTTAAATTTTTCTGAAGATTCTCATAAATGTCTAAGAGGATATTTTGTTTCTGCTACAATTTGGAAACCTGTAAGGTATTTTTTTACCCATACAAGATATGATTATAACTTCACAAGTCAAAAAACATATAAAAGAAAAGCAAAACGGCTCCATCATTCATAAATATATTCTAACTGCTCGAATTGGACGAATAAAAAATCTGAACACTGAAAATAGGATAGAAATTACAAAACATCAAAAGTCAATCTCATTAGAAGACTGTCTTGGAAATAATGCATTTAATTTCCTGCAATGTTCTGAAGACGTCAATGCCAGCAGAGGGGGATCGTTTGAGTATCACATCTAATAATGTGGGATTGCCCAATGACTAGTGAACAAAATTGTATCGCATTTTAAAAATAAAGCTAGAGACTAACCTTGTCAATTGCCACCCATAAGGTAGAGTAAGGTGGTAAAAAACTACTACCCATTCATAAAATAATTTAACACTGAAACATGACAGATTTGGAAAAAATTTGTATTTTTCCTAACATACAAACCTGGAGCTATTTATAAGGTATTACTTTCGGCAACGCTGAAAAGCAGCCAAGACAATTTTAGTGAGAGATAATTACCCCCATCCACTAGTTAGCGGGAGGGGGAGGGGGTTGGGGTAGACTGGCTACCCCGCTCACTCACACCTGTCGGTTGAGTAACCACTTTTGCTTTCTGGCAGGACTTCTAGGGGGACAGGGTGGTGGGCCAATTTGTATAAATAGCTCCAGGTTTGTATGTTAGGAAAAATACAAATTATTTCCAAATTTGTTATTTGTTCCGACACAGATACAAATCTTCGCTATTTATAGGGTGACTTACTCTTAGGAGGGAGGAAGTTCTACCAACTGGCCTTGGTCATGACCTGGGATTCTCTCTAACTGATCTTTGATCTAATTAGTAGGAACCCTACCCTCGCTAAAATCATAGTAGTTACAAGGTAACTCAATGATAGTGGCCTGCAGAAGCTTGTGAGACAGAGACTCGTAGCTTGTCTTTACGTAGGAACTCGCGGATAAGCATGAGTTCTAAGACATATCCAATACCCTCCCTCACGAGGTATTGGTGATGTAACAAAGTATTTATTCATACTCAGGATGCAAAAAAGGAAATGAATCTTAACTGCAGAGGGACGAGGTCAGCTATGCTTCGGTCTTGCGGAGCTGTTTCCACAGGGGGGGGAGAAGGAGAAAGAAAGAAGGGAGCCAGACATTCTTTTCATTCACCCCAGACTAACCCGGGTAACCTCAGCCCTCAACCCTCTGCTTTTTGTCCATCAAGAAGCCTGAGGCATTAGATCACTTGTTGTTCGTCCACCACAGGATCAATGGAGAAGCTTTTCATGCTCCTGTGGGTTACGTCTTTCAGGTAGTGAGGTGTGAAGGTAGTCTGACGCTTCCACACGCCCGCTTGCAATACCTGTGCCACAGAAAAATTCTTCTTGAACGCCAGAGAAGTTGCAATGCCTCTGACGTCATGAGCTCTGGGTTGGTTGGACAAAGTAGGATCTGGATATAGAACGTATTCGATTACTTTCCTTATCCAGGAGGAAATAGTATTCCTCGTGACCCTCCTCTCGACCTTCCCCGTGCTGACAAAAAGTGCTCGTACACGGGGGTGAGCTTTTGCTGTTCTTCTTAAGTAACACCTCAGACTCCTTACTGGACATAGTAACAGTTGGTCTGGATCTTCGGTTACAGAACGAAGACTTTATCCAAAGTGGGCCGAACCTGGAGTCCGGCAAACCTGGATTATGAGTCTCAGCTACAAACTCAGGGACGTAGCTGAGGATTACTTCCCCCCATCTCCTAGAGTGGGAGACATCAGCAGATAGACCATGAAGTTCGCTGACTCTCTTGGCCGAAGCCAGATCGAGCAGGAACACCATCTTCCACGTGAGGTGGCGATCGGAGGCCTGGCGCAGTGGTTCATAGGGGAAGCCCTTCAGAGACCTGAGGACCCGAACCACGTTCCAAGGGGGAAGTCTTAGCTCTGCCTGGGGACAAGAAAGCTTGTAACTGCTTATGAGCAAAGAAAGTTCCGAGGAGGAAATATTGACTACTTTCAGTCTAAAGGCGAGACTCAAGGCTGAGCAGTGGCCTTTGACTGCCGAGACCGAGAGAAGCATTTCTTACCGAAGGTATACAAGAAACTCCGCTATAGTTGGAACAGAGGCATCGAGGGGAGAGATACCCCTTCCACGACACCAACCACAGAAAACTGACCATTTCCCCTGGTAGACCGCCTCTGTGTATCTCCTGAGGTGTCCAGCCATTCTTTTCGCAACCGGTTGCGAAAAGCCTCTCTGTGTGAGGAGGTGCTGGATAGTCTCCAGGCGTGAAGTCGAAGCGAAGCTACAGCTTTGTGGAAGATGTTGGCATGTGGTTGTTTGAGGAGGTCGTGGTGGAGGGAGCTCCCTCGGGATCTCCGTGAGGAGATGCAGAAGGTCCGGGAACCATTCTGTGTGATGCCATAGCGGAGCTATGAGGGTCATTTGCAAGTTGTTGCTTGCTCATACCTGGTTGAGGACTTTTCTCATCACATAGAACGGGGGAAACGCGTAAGCATCCAGGTTTATCCACCGTTGTTGAAAAGCACCTTGCCAAAGAGCTTGGGGATCCGGGACGGGGGAGCAGTACAACGGGAGCCTGAAATTCAGGGCCGTTGCGAACAGATTCACAGTCGGGGAACCCCACAAAGTCAGGACTTTGTTGGCTATCAGAGGATTCAAAGATCACTCGGTGGCAACTATCTGAGTCGCTCTGCTCAGCTTGTCTGCTAGCACATTCCACTTGCCAGGAATGAAGTGAGCTGATAGAATCACCGAGTTGTCCTCTGCCCATCTGAGTATCTCTACTGCAAGATGGCACAGCTGCTGCGAAAAGGTACCGCCCTGTTTGCTTAGATACGCTACTACCGTGGTGTTGTCGCTCATCAACACCACGGAGTGCCCCGCCAGGACCTGGTGGAACTTTTTGAGGATCAGAAAGGCTGCCCTCATCTCCAAGAGATTTATGTGCTGGTACCTTTCTGATTCGTACCATTGGCCGGAGATGTAATGGTGCAGCATGTGAGCCCCACCCTTTTTTTAATGCATCCGAAAAAAGCTTCAATTCCGGGGGAGGGACGAGAAGATCAACCCCTTTGCAGAGGTTCGGCTCCGCCAGCCACCACCTGAGGTCCGACTGTTCCTCTAACCCTATGCGGACTAGGTGATCCCGGAAATTGGAGTGTGGGTTCCACTGGGATTTTAGTTGCCACTGGAGGGATCTCATCCTGAGGCGACTGTTGGGGACCAGTCGGGTCAGGGAAGAGAGGTGACCGAAAAAGCGAAGCCAATACTGCGCCGGGAGCTCTTCCCGACTGAGGAAGACCTATGGTATCTCCCTCAGTCTCTGGATCCTTTCGTCTGATGGAAACGCTTTGTGCCTTAGGGTGTCTAATCGCATGCCTAGGTATACCCGTTCTTGAGAGGGGAGCAGTTGAGACTTCTCGAGGTTTACCACAATCCCCAGATCCTGGCAAAACCTTAGAAGCTCGTCTCGGTGGCGGAGAAGGCCCGCCTCCGAGTCTGCCAGAATCAGCCAGTTGTCCAAGTATCTTAGGAGACGGATGCCGACTCTGTGAGTCCAAGATGATACTAGGGCGAATACTCTCGTGAATACCTGGGGTGCTGTGGAAAGAGCGAAACAGAGTACCCTGAACTGGTATGCTTCCGATTGAACATGAATCTCAGATACTTCCTGGAAGACGGGTGAATTGGGATCTGGAAGTATGTGTCCTTTAGATCAAGAGTGTACATCAAGTCCTGGGGTCTTATCTCTTGTCTGACTATGTCAGCCGTCTCCATCCTGAAAGGTGTCTGTTTGACAAACCTGTTCAGGGGAGAGAGGTCAATGACTTGTCTCCAGTCTCCAGACGCCTTTTTCACAAGAAAGTGTCGACTGTACAAGCCTGGGGACCCGTCGAGGACCTCCTGGAGAGCGTCCTTCTCCAACATGGACTGGACTTCTGCCCTGAGGGCAAACTCCTGTGCGGATCCCTTCGCACAGGGGTTGGTTCGATAGAATCGGCACTCAAGTCAGTGGAGGGAGAGAGAGCGTGAACGGGATACGATACTCTGAACGAATCACCTCGACCGTCCAGGGTTCGGCCCGTGGTGAAGCCACCTCTGCCAGCGGCTTTGCAGGCATCCCCCACAGGTGGGCAAATGGGAGGATTGCCTGTTTTATTGGGACCAGCCTCGGCCAGATCCCTTCTTACCCTTTCCTCCACGAGAGGACTTTTTGCTGTGAAAGGCCTGCTTCGCACCCTTTTAACCCTGCTGTTTTGGGTCTCTAGCCCTTTTCGGTTGCGGGTTTTGCTGTGCTTTCTGCTGTAGCTGAGAGGGGTAAGGTCTAGCTGTTAAGACCTTTTGTATGAGGGAGTCCTGACTGGACTTACTCCACCTCTCTGCCACCCGCTTGACATCCTCGGGATGGAACAAAGAATTGCCCTTGAAAGGAGCATTTCTCAGTCTCGCTACTTTGGCCTGAGGGAGATGTCTATGGAACTTGCCTATGACAGCATCTCTCCTCTTCAGGATAGTGTTGGCCCAAAGGTTCACTACCTGATGGGAGAGGAACTCGATGGCCCGAGTGCCAGACAACAAGAAAGTCTCCAAAGACTTCCTGGAGGACTCCCAAGATAGGTCTTTAGACCGCATCAGTTGTCCTAAGGATCCAAACCAGAAATCAAGCCACCTTCTCCTGGTTTAGGATTTCAGAGGACGAAAAGGAGACTGGAAATCCCGTAAGTTTCTCGAAGGGTGTGGCCTTCGAGAGCGCCTCTATAGAGTGGTCGAGAGGCAGCGTTGGAAGAGAATCCCCGAGGATCTCATAGTACCTCCTCTGAAACACATACGGAGGAGGTAGGAGCTTGGAGGACGAGCTGGAGCGGAGAGAGGGGGTGGACCCACTTGCCTGGGACACTGCCTTCTGTTTGGCACTCTTCAACCCCTTGAACCAGGGCAAAGCTGCACTGGTCCTATGAGGTTTCCGAGTGCCGTAGAACTAGTCAAGGACCGTTTCTTTTCCATCTAGAGGGGCTGCCGATGGATCTGGAAGTGCATTGATGAAACGGATGCAGGCTAGGACCTGCCAGAAGGCGTGTTCCGACTCCTTCCTCACATCCTCCGTACACTTAGGGCTAGCGGCTGCTGGCAGAGCGTCCTCCTCGAGATCGCTCTGCCCCTCGACTGGTAAGGGACGGAAGGAGTCTCCATAGGAAGTAACCCTATCCTCCTTGAGGGGCGAAGGACGAATCCTTTACTTTTCCCCTTTGGTCTGGCCTGTGGCAGCACGGGGGCTCCCTGAGGTTCATGCCTAATCTCCTCCAGAGGTCTGTTGCGAGGGGATGACCGTCTCCCCTTGCCAGAAGGACCCGCCTGTGCGGGATCTTCCAAACTCTCCTAGGATCGGAGGGAGAAGAGGACCCTGGGAAGAGAGGAGGCAATAAGGGGTTCCTAGGTGTGTCACCCAAGGACTGGGAGCGGGGAACGACTCCTTTCATGGCTTGGCGCATTACATTGAATAAGGTGCTAAGCCACGGGGGGTCACAGGCTCCTGAGGAACTAAGGGGGAGGTCCTTAGGAAAGAACTGCTCCCTAGGTTTAGGAACCTGGGCAGGTTTCCTAACCCTCTTGTCTGATGGAGGGTTCCCTACAGGCAAGATCGGCAGAGGCCTACCCTTTGGGATAGGATCTGGGCTCGGTTGCGCACGCGACTGTTGTCTCTGGTTGTTCGAGCGCATGGCGAGCAACAGGATGTTCGCACGTATGGCACGCCATAGGATGAACCCGCCACAATATGATGAACCCGCGCATCAGAGGATGAACCCACGCCCCATAGGATGAACCCGAGCGCCATGGTCGCCATTTTGTTTGCGCGCCAAGTCGGTCGTGAGCTCAATTTGGCCATGCGCGATATTTGGCCGCGTACGACAACTTGGTTGTGCATGCGAGAGCTCCTAGGTTGGCGAGACAACTCACTGCTACGCTCACGATAGCTTGTATTGTGTGAGCTCGAACGATCAACACAACGAGAGTTTGAAAACTCTCTGTCATAAAAAGAATGACTATGGTCCCAAGAACCCGAAAGTTCAGCATCAACTGTGTTGCGCGAACCCGAAGGATCAACGCAACGAGAAACCGAAGTTTCTGTCACAATACAGTGAACCCTCGCTACTTCGCGGTTCGACCATCGCGGATTCACCACTTCGCGGATTTTTTTCATAACCCATGTATATACATATATCGCGGATTTTCCGGAAATATCGAAAATACCGCGATGTGACCGATGGTGCGAGATTGGAGAAAGTAAGGAAAATTGAATCATGATCGATTTTCAATATAAATGAAACTTTGAGGAGCAACAAAGATATCATTTGAGAGAGAGAGAGAGAGAGAGAGAGAGAGAGAGAGAGAGAGAGAGAGAGAGAGAGAGAGAGAGAGAGAGAGAGAGAGGGGGGTTTAAATGTAATAACCAAAAAAATATGATAGGTTATAACACATTGGTGCTTATGTAATATCAACTGTATACTGTAGACGGTTTGAATATGTTAAGAAATGGTATAAATGATACTTTGTTAGTGTATTCGTACACACTCAAGAGTGGTAGCTAGATGACAGCTGATCTAATCACAGCCAAAAGTAAAACAAAAAGAAGTCAACAATACTCGATTTTTAAAACACACCCGAAATTTAAAAACAAAAGTACACGCTTTCTTAATGTGCAATTAACTATTTAAAGAGTGGCAATTTTCTAGAATAAAATGATATTTCCCAAAAAATAGTGGTTTGCAGATGAAATCGGATGCCGTATTTTTAGCTATGATTGAAATGGATGTAGACTCGGCCTAATTTTTTCGTTTCGTATTTAATTGACACTAAGAAAACTAATTTTAGTTTCTTCATCTAAATGTGAGAGAGAGAGAGAGAGAGAGAGAGAGAGAGAGAGAGATGAATCAGCTGTTGTAATCAAATGGCGTGTTTTTGTTTCGTGAGAATTTCATCACCACGACTATAACAACAACATACTGTACTGAACTTTACAGTATTATACAGACTACTGTAATATGATAAAGTAAAATATTTGTAATCTATTTTATATGAAATGGGGCTTTTTTTTTGTTTGTTTAAAATTTACATTTACGTATGTAAAACAACTCTCTCTCTCTCTCTCTCTCTCTCTCTCTCTCTCGTAGATTGTTTTCCTGCTTTGCTACGTATGTATGATTTTATATAGATACGGTAAATAATATTTGTAATAACATATTTTATAAAAGCTTTTACTGTAATATCATTATTTATCACTTTCATCATGGCATTAAATTCCTTAGTTTGTTAACTGAACGTACGTTATGACGCCGTCGTTTCAGGCGGCGTCATAAAGAAAAACATTTCATTTGGAAGTCCTAAGAAAAATTAAGTAAAACATTAGTAATAACCAAATCAACATACTGTACTGAATAATCAATATAATTGATGCAAAAACTAACCTATACACAGATGTGTAAATGCGTTTGTTTCTTCATTATAATCAGAGATAAACGTAAACAAAACATTGGTTGCCATTTTTTATCGTGCTTTTTAGGTGTTTAGGAAACGCATGATATAAAATCGCCTTTAATATTTGTGCCTGTTTTAGTTTATGGTGCTGTAGTACATGCATTAAGTGTTCTTTACATTAAAGGGTGGTTTGTTAACAGTACTACGTACAAGGGAAGGTTTTAAAAGTCCGAATATACATGTTAAATAAATAGGTAAATATGATGTCACTACTTCGCGGAATTTCACCTATCGCGGCCGCGTCTGGAACCTATCTACCGCGATAAACGAGGGTTCACTGTACACCGAAGTGTTAGCGCGACTAAAGTTACGAGAGCCCAAGGGTTCAGTGTAACTCAGGTTACGAGACCCGGAAGGGTCATAACGAGAAACCGAGGATCCTCTGTCACGAGATCCCGAAGGATCAACGTGACTGACGGTACGAGAACCCGGAGGTTCAACGTTACTGTCGTTACGAGAGCCCGAGGGTTCAGCGTAACAAAAACTCGAAGTTTTCAAGTCGCGAGAGCGCGACGGAGACCCGAAGGTTTACGATCACGCCAGCCCAAAGGGTAATCGTTACAAGACCCCGAAGGGTCAACGTGAGGAGAACCAGCAGATTCAAAAAGATGTCTCCTCAGAGCCCGAGGAGGAGAACGTCCGGGGTGGAGAGGGGTTACCCACCCCTCCACTGTACGAACCTCCGGAGAGGGACGTTCAACAGACTGATTAAGGTCTACAGATAATTCCTCCGCAGGGGAGGAGAGTTCACCCGAAAGAGAATTACGCTTATAACAAGGTTCTCTTTCCGCCCCTGGAGGAGAACCTAAAGCGCAAGGAGATTGCCGATGCACAGAGGCAATCTTCTCTCGCAGCAAGAGATATGTTCCCCGAAGGAGAGGCTTGCCTTGGAGAGAGCCCTGCCATCGCCCCTGGTGGGTTAGCTAACTCCTTGGTGTCAGAACCAGACTCACGGCCTGACCAACGGGCAACAGTGCCTGCACCCAGAAGAGGAGGATCGACCTCCACAGAGGAAGGAGATGACCCCCTTCTCTCTACTCCCCTTTGGAGGAGTTCAAGGAGAACTTCCTTCGTAGGGGGACCATCGACGCCCAGAGATGGCCACAAAGACACAAGGTCTGGAAAAGTACAGGCGCTCCCTGGGGGAAGAGAAGGAGCCGACTCACTAGGGTAGCCGCCACCTTCGTCTATCCCACAGGGTTGACCTGGAGTCATAAGCCCTGCGCTACTACTTGACCGTGCCCAGGAAGAGCCTGGTCGAGGATTAGCTTCGGGCAGAGATTTGGGCGTAGAGGAAGCAGAAGCCCGCCATTTCTTTGACTTCGAGGAAGACCCCGAAAGCGAAGATTCGCGTTTAGACTTGTTTTTCTTACGCACAAACCTCTCCCACTGGGAGGCAGGCCACTCCCTACACTCAGAACAGGTGTTGTCATGCGAACACCGAGTTCCCTGGCAAGCCGGGCGTAAAGGGTGTGGATCCGTCTCCACGGAAGACATGAAGGTGCCACAGCGGCGGCCTTCAATCCCTGGACATGTCCGCATAGCGGGACAATAACCAAACACACACCGATACACACAAAAGAAAAAGGAAAAGTAATCAAGTCAAGGCAGTTTGTTTAACGGGAGAGAGAGACGGCACGTCCGCACTCTACCGACAGGTGTGAGTGAGTGGGGTAGCTAGTCTACCCCAACCCCCTCCCGCTAACTAGCGGATGGGGTAATTATCCCTCACTAAAATTGTCTTAGTTTGTTTTCTGCATTGCCCAAAGTAATACCCTATAAATAGCGAAGGTTTGTATCTGTATCGGAACAAAAGAACATTTGTTAAGTCTTTCAAAATAAAATTCACATAAAATGAATGAACATTTTTCAATACATGAGAAATAGAAAATGTGACAAAGAACCGACTATTGTGAAATTCACCAAAGGAAAGAATTACATTTGCATAAGTCAAAAGAGTAAGGGAAACTGGGAAGAAAAAATCTTGACGAACTAAAGAAAAATATCTTGCACTCAGATATAAAGTACCATAGTGGAAAGAACTTTTATTGATAAACTCTCGGATTCATCAAAATCAAGTCAACACTAACTGCTAAAAACTATAATCATTGGGAAAATGTTTTTCATTAAAGCCCCAAACCTTTCTTTTAATACATTTTCACGACAGCTGAATTGCATTACAGATGTTTCCTACTGTACTTAAAAAGGCAATAACTCAAAAACAAATTCATGGCATCATTTTCTGTAAATAAATTTCTAAGCTCAACACTCACCATCTGCTGAGACTGAGGATGATCAGAGGTAGGTGGGCTCCCTTCACCCCCATAGTTATCGACAGCTGGTAACCCAGCTGACATATCGCCCCCACTTAGCCACTGTTGGAGTAATAATAGTACAACAAATGTAAGAGATAATAAAAAATACAATTAATTGCAAAACACAATACAAGGCACTGTATGTTAAATGGGCAAACCCCACAAAAATAATTTTAACACAAATGAATAGAAATATGGAATAACATCATAGAAATGACATGACTGCAATTAAAATAAAAATATCTTGACAACAAATTCTCTACGCTTGGCATTCAAGATCTAATAGAATCTTTAGAAGCAATGTTTTTGTGATACAAAAACTCCTTCAGCATACAAACACAATCATAATTGCTTTATTGGTCTTGAAATGATAAACAGTTGCAACCTGAAAAATAAAAATATCCCTAGGTCTACCAGACTATTTAATTAATCCTTGTGCTGCATTTGGTCATGCTCCCTCTAGCGATCAAGCAAGGTGTGAATCACCTGCAGGAGGCCGCAGCAGCTGCCTCTTCCTAACTTATCTACCATGGGAATGCTTCATATCCCCATGCATGAAGAGGAATAAATTTCTGTATGTAACAAAATCTGCAAATGTAGAGCTGCTTCAAGAGTTTCTAACCATGTGTCAACTTGCTTTGCTAACCTACAAAGGAACTGTGAAAATATTGCCTAACTTGCCGACGTATGTCATGACAACATTCACCAACGCTAAAGATGTTCTATTAAACTGTTGGAGAGCTAGCAATGCTAGGAGCGTTGCTTGGACTTCCAGCAGATTGATATGTTGGGGTTTCTTCATTAGAACATGACCCTGATGTGGTTTGATTAGTTAGGCGAGTGCCCCATGCCTCCTTAGATCCATCTGTAAAACAGCAGTACCCTTGGAGGTGGAGAGTAGAGAATAGCTTTCCTAGTGAGATTAACATACATCATTCAGATTTCAAGGCAGGTTTTCCCATATTTCCTGTTCCATTGGAATTAGAAGGAAGAGGGATTGCTAGCTGCTGACCAGTGATACTTCCAACAAATTGGAGCAATCCCTGGTGGAAGGGCCGTACAATATGAATTCTCCAACTAAAATTGTCCCAAAGTTAAGCCCCGTACTCGGTCTTCCACAAACAGTAATAAAACCATGTAACATTTGCCGATACAATCGCTCGGTGTATTTATAGCTCACACTCCTGAACTCTAACCTCTGCTTGGCCATGAAACTGGTTTCAGAATCATCTGATTATGGCAAAACAAAAGGACTATCTCAATCCTGTAATTCTGCTTCCATGAGGGAGACAAGATAAATCGATCCTCGAGAAGTCACCTGAAGAATATTGTTCAAGTTGGCAAAAAAAGAGGTGAGCATGAATGTTTAGAAAAAGTAGATCGTTTAAAGCTCAAGGCTTTGAACTGGTACCTATTGCACTAAGGACATAGTACAAATACTTCCTGTAGAACTGAATAGCTGGTATCTGTACATACAAATCCTTCAGGTCTACCGAAAGCCTAAGACTTCTTTACTATTGTGTGAGAGAGGCAAGAGAGCGTGCTAGAAATAAGAATGAATGGCGAGCGATTGTGACGCAGTTCCGGTAGGCCCTGCTGCTTCCTCCGGTGCCTTGGATGACCGCGGAGGTAGCAGCAGTAGGGGATTCAGCGTTATGAAGCTTCATCTGTGGTGGATAACGGGGGAGGGTGGGCTGTGGCACCCTAGCAGTACCAGCCGAACTCAGTTGAGTCCCTTGGCAGGCTGGGAGGAACGTAGAAAGAAAAGGTCCCTTTTTTGTTTCATTTGTTTGATGTCGGCTAACCCCCAAAATTGGGGTAAGTGCCTTGGTATATGTATGTATGTACTAATTGCAGACCATGTGGTACTTGCCAACTACATCTTGAACCAAATCTAGGGAGAGGAGGATGGTTTGGCTCCAGTGTCAGTAAAATTCTTCCCGAGGAGAGGCAACTATAAAGGCCTGGAAAACAGTCACAGGTGACTTCAAGTCCCTTCTCTTCCACTTTTTCCTTCATGATCCAAAGGCCTACTGATTCACTGGATGCAGTGTCAGGAAGGTCACTATCTTCCATCTGAGAGGAGAGTCTGTATACTAGGCAATAATAGACTTCATCTTGAAAGTGTCCGTCTCCGGAAGCACTGGAACTGAATCTAGTGTCGTATGGTAGATAATTCTCTCAACGTTCTTCGTAGAACCCGTCTCCTAGGGGTTTTTGCAAACTGGTTCGAGAATAGAACAGGGCAATTGAATATTGATAGGGCCCCCTTCAGAGACTGAGCAGATTCTGGCTCTAGTGCTCTCAAGAGGCTAATAAGACAAGATACTTTAGCCTTGGTGAAGAGGGCGATGGAGAGTGGCTTGTAGCGGTAAGCATTTGTTATTATGAGTGCCTTTCCTAGAGTGGAAAGGATCACATAATGAACGATTGTGTGGTGAAACCTAGCGCTGTCTCCTCGACCGCATGAACTCCAAGCACAAGGAGACTGATCCCCCAAAGTAAAAATCCTGTGCTGTCAAAAGACAAAGGGAAAGAATTCAAGGAAACCCCTGGCACTTATGTGAGGAAGATCTTATCGCTCATACAGGCAATGAAAACAATCATGTATTTCTCTTTCACCGGTATCTCAGATTAAAAATATTAGTACACAGTATGCGACAAGAGGTGTGCGACTCGAAATTCACTGAAGAACAAACGTAAGGAATCAAATACCAGTGTCCAATTACTTGGAGGCAGAGTGCATGGAAAACTGATCAAGCATGATGGACAAGAGGAGACTGATCGTGTAGGTACCAAGTTCACAAAGACAAATAGTGATGAGGCTTGTCACTCTGATGTCATCTTTTTAAGAGGAGATCCTGGTGTTCCTCAGAAATGCAGAAGAAACGAGAAAACGCAGTCCCCTCAGACTGATGGTGAAGAAGTTTTGTTTCCCAAGGCTGTGCGCTGATAGAAGGCGCATTTACACCTGTACTACATACCAAAATGCTTTCTTGAGGATGAAACATTCGCCATACATAACCTTTTGCCATGCATACGAAGCAAGAATGTACAATAAACTTATGCAGTTCGGCCTTTTCTTAGACTTTGATTTCTTTGGGTCAGAAGTAGTAACATCAGCAGATATGGTTGAGGGCACTACATTTGATAAGAGATCGAGAGTTATTTAGTACTGAAGTTTCTTCCTGGTGTAGGATAATTTTTGGCACATATTCCCCAAGGTTGTCGTCATCCTTGTGTTTTGTACAGTATTCACAAATTCGAAAATTCACAAATTTCTTTTAACGCGAAATTGCTATTCAATTTGACAAAAAATTTCTTAGCACTGAAATATCGCAAAAAGACGGGAGTTAAAACAAGAAACTCAAAGTTAGAAATAGCCAAATACAGTGCAGTGTCTTTTTAAAAAGCTGAAGGCAAAACGTAAGAATTAGCGTTATAAATTGGCATACACAGTAATACTTTAAAATATTAAAAATTTCCAAAGAACAAAAGTCAAAACTTGAAATTTTGAGTTACAAATCGCCAAATATAGCATGATAAAACGTGATAGTCAAAATGGGAAATTCGTCATTAAAAACTGGCAAATAATACTATATAAATTAGGAAATTATAACAATCATATTCTCTTAATCATATCAGAGCATATTCTAGATACCATCACTTTGAGATCAGCAGACAAAAACTTGAAATACAATCGGTAATTGCCATTGTTAAAATACACCATAAAAGTACAAAAATGTTTAAATGAAGCTCGGTTAACATCAGAAACCAGGAGCAGTGATCGTTACTTCTTCGCAGTATTAGATAATTTTTTTCATGTACCACTTCTCTCTTTCTCACAATAGATATCAGTTGATCATCTAGGCTAGGAAAAGGCCTGTCCAGATACTTCTTCCCATTGAGAGATAATTTCGGCATACACCGCTTTTCACTCACCCCAAAGAAAGACATTGGTCAATGGTCCAAGAATGGGGAAAAAGGGGCAGCGGCCTTCATTTATACCAACAGTAGCCTAAAGAAACGGAGTGCACCTGTACCGTATACCAACGTGTCTACTGAGGGATGTGTACATTCCTGGTACATGCCATCTCATCAGGCAAATGTGGTGATAATGTACTGGGACTTGTCTCTCCCACACTCACAAGGGGAAAGATCGGTAGGAGTCATGGGTATGTGGCTCCTATTGATCAAGCTTCGTGGATTTCATCAAAATTTTAGAAGTTACAGTGAGACTCTAATGCAGATGAGGCAGGGGAAAAGGAGGAACATGATCATCGCCTTCTACGGGGTCTAGTAGAACGATGATGACAGTCCTGCAGGAAAGGAGACCACATGGACTCTCTGAAGAAAAAACAAAACCCGGTGATACATCCTTGGAGCTTTTCCAGGATCAGGAAACCAATGAAGGGAAGGGCAGCAGCACTCCTCTTTACACTTAGAGGCAGTAGAACTCCTTCCATTGATGGAACGCCGCCTAAATCTAAGGAAAGACAACTTCCTTACATTCATGATGACATCATTGTTAGGTCACACTTGCGAAGGATAAAACAGCAAAGACATGCTATCAGACAGAACAAGTACATTGGATAACGGCAGATAGCACAAAAAACTGTCTCACATTTACAGTATTAGAAAACATTACATATCCTTAGCTTATTTCATTCCAATCCCTCGAACACAACATTCTGCCAGCACAAATTTTATTCAACCTAAAAGAAAAAGCAAGAGATTAAAACAGCCTGATTATAAGACAGCAGAACAATACGTCTGTAGTATATTAAAACAGCCCGATTATAAGGCAGAAGAGCAATACGTCTGCAGTGAACTGCGGCCGAACTCAAAGTGAGGGTTGCTCTACAAGATGGGTGGGCGTGGCCTGCCCTCTACCCGCCAGCAACTACGATCACCTTCTTTAAAGTTTAAATGGATATTTCCAGCTTTTCCAAATTCACACTCCTATCTAAGGACCATGGTTTGTATCCGTGTGGGATCAAATCTTGAGGAACTTCAGAGAACACATGTGAAAAATTCATTAGCTTAGCAGTACACTAGTATACAGTACTAATAAAAATAAATCTGTTCAATCATAAGGACATTGTACAAACCTCATGAATCCCTGAGGGCCCTGCAAGGGCTTCTGCTATTGGCTCTGAAAGTGGTGGAGGCATCTGACTATGACTGCTTTGGGAGTAATCATCTTGACTATCAGGAGGCATGTCTAAACTTTCATCACCACCAGAGCCTAGGGGCCCATATGACGGCAATTCCGTTTTTATAGAGTCTGCCTCAGGTCCACCCGGGTCATCTAGAACCTCCTCTTTGACCCAAACTAACTCATCATTTCCATCCTTAAATCCAAGAAAACACAGTGTTAGTCCTTAAAAAAACAATATACCATAGAAAATATGCTAAAAATATATATGTAATTTTTAAGCTAGTAACAAAATGACTTTCATGCATTATGAAAATTTAATCTTTCTATTCAGTCAAAATACACCTGACATTGGTACCTAATAATCAAATAAATAAATAGAAAAATACCAATGATAACAAAATCATGAGCCCAGTTTTGTCCTACCTTGCCTGACTTTCTTGGTGGTTCCTGAGGCGGCATTTGCTGTTGTTCACTAGGTCCATTATCACATGGGGCAAGAGGTCTGGTTCCTTCTACACTTGGTACACTATTAGAATCACTCATAGGCGCTAACCCTAGCTGTTCTTGTTGTCTTTCTAGATCATCTTTTATTTCCTGGATATCATCATCATCGTCTTGATTATACCGAATCCTGGATGAACTAGAGGTGGAGGGATGAGGAAGAGGCGAGCTTCTGCGCTCTTCTCGTCTCCTCCTCTTACGACTAGGACTAGTTCTACCATCACTGGCATCTAACGAATGAGAGGATTTATGATGCCCACTACTTGTCCGTTCACTTTGATTACTTGTACTAATTTTTTTCTCACTAGGGAGTTCATCTGGCACAGCCAGTCCTTTTATTTGTAACAGCTCAGCTATTTTAATTAGTCTAGAGAGATCTTTTTGTGCTACAGAGACCACTCCTGCATACATATAGCTCAGAAGAGCTTCGAGTTCGTATTTTCTAACGTCTTGTAACAACACTATAGGATGCTTGTTAGCACTCGCTAATTCAAACATTTCTTCGAAATAAGTACTACACGTTGATAACACTATTCTATGAACGGGATAAAACTTCCCTTCACAAGCTACTGTCGCATCCGTGTACCTATCCTGTAAATATAAAGATAAAATTTTGTCTTAATACAGTACAGAATAAAAAATACAGTACCAGAAAAATACCATTGTAAACTGTCACTGCATACAGCAGAAATAATTCACTATATACAATGAAAATATTCTTTTTGGGTCGAGCACAAAACATTTGATAATCAAATTATTTTCTTAGAATATAAAAAAAAAAGATTAATAATGATGATACAACAACCATTTTAGACAAACCTTTTGGCGTATTTGGGACAGCATGTGACTAAATGTCGTGGAATGATTATTCCACGACAAGGCAAGCATGCCATCCGCCATGCTCCCTGTTGTATTATTTTACCTGTAACAAAAAATGAAAATTCAGTTAAAAAATATTATTTTCCTATATAGACTTGGTAACACATCATGAGCATTTTCCTATATACACTACAGTACAGTATATAAATTTGAAGGCTTTATCATTAGAATATCTCAGTGACAACTGGTCTGGTTGTTGAAACTTGTTAACCCTTTTACCCCCAGGTTATTTGGAAATTTCCAACCCTTAACCCCCAGGGGGTTATTTTTTTCCCAGCACATTTTGCAGTATATTTTTTTTAAATTGCTCTAACAGCCTTAATTTTTGTCATAGAGAGGTCAGGTTGGTCTCATTCTCTTGGAAAATGCCTGAATTTTCTCAATAAATTATCAAAAATATGAAAAAAGAAAATTTTATAGCATTTTTTTGCAAGGACGTACCGGTACGTCCATGGGGGTAAAGGGATGGCTTTTGTGAAACGTACCAGTACGTCCTTTGGGGGTAAAAGGGTTAACAAGGTATATTAGTTGAGAAAGGACAAACAGGACAGTGTAAACAGTATGTGTGCACTTCCTGGTCTAGAAACCTTCACTTTTTACTTCAGCAACATATATTCCACTATAAATGGTAATCTGAACCAACAAAACTGAACCATTCCAAACTATTAACAAGAGACTCATGACAGCTACATGTCAAAGCAAAACCAGTTCCATCTACCTAAACTAGAGCTCAGGACCCAACAACCTAAAAGAAAGCAGTAACTGGGTTTTACCATACATTAATACCCAGTAACAGAACCCAACAATGCTGAAATCTGAACTGGGTACCATGGAAAGACCAAAAATGTTATTTTCATTAGTAAAATAAATTTTTGAATATACTTACCCGATGATCATATAGCTGTCAGCTCTGCTGCCCGACAGAAAAACCTACGGGCGGAATACGCCAGCGATCGCTATACAGGTGGGGGTGTACATCAACAGCGCCATCTGTCAAGTAGGTACTCAAGTACTCGATGTCAACACAGAACCAATTTTCTCCTCTGTCCACTGGGTCTCTATTGGGGAGGACGGGTGGGTCCTTTAATTTATGATCATCGGGTAAGTATATTCAAAAATTTATTTTACTAATGAAAATAACATTTTTCAATATTAAACTTACCCGATGATCATATAGCTGATTCACACCCAGGGGGGTGGGTAGAGACCAGCATTACATGTTGACATTATTATGAGCTAAGTATTCCGTATTTCATTTTAGCAGTTATTCAAAATAACAAACATAAAATAAATAAGTACCTGGTAAGGAAGTCGACTTGAACAATTACTCTGCCTTTTTAAGTACGTCTTCCTTACTGAGCCTCGCGATCCTCATAGGATGCTGAGCGACTCCTAGGAGCTGAAGTATGAAGGGTTGCAACCCATACTAAAGGTCCTCATCAAAACCTCTAATCTAGGCGCTTCCCAAGAAATGACTTTGACCACCCCCCAAATCAAGTAGGATGCGAAAGGCTTCTTAGCCTTCCGGACAACCCAAAAACAATAATAAAACATTTCAAGAGAAAGATTAAAAAGGTTATGGAATTAGGGAATTGTAGTGGTCGAGCCCTGACCACTACTGCACTCGTTGCTATGAATGGTCCCAGAGTGTAGCAGTTCTCGTAAAGAGACTGGACATTCTTAAGATAAAAGACGCGAACACTGATTTGCTTTTCCAATAGGTTGCGTCGAATATACTTTGCAGAGATCTATTTTGTTTAAAGGCCACGGAAGTTGCGACAGCTCTAACTTCGTGTGTCCTTACCTTCAGCAAAGCTTGGTCTTCCTCATTCAGATGGGAATGAGCTTCTCGTATTAACAGTCTGATAAAATAGGATAAAGCATTCTCTGACATAGGCAAAGATGGATTCTTAACCGAACACCATAAAGCTTCAGACGGGCCTCGTAAAGGTTTTTAAATAGAACTTAAGAGCTCTTACAGGACATAATACTCTTTCTAGTTCATTTCCAACCATACGATAAGTTTGGAATATCGATATTGGTCAAGGCCGAGAAGGCAGCTCGTGTTTGGCTAGAAAACCAAGTTGTAGAACATGTAGCCGTTTCGGATGAGAATCCGATGTTCTTGCTGAAGGCATGAATCTCACTGACTCTTTTAGCTGTGGTTAAGCATATCAGGAAAAGAGTCTTAAAGGTGAGATCTTTCAGGGAGGCTGATTGAAGCGGTTCGAACCTGTCTGACATAAGGAATCTTAGTACCACGTCTAAATTCCAACCAGGTGTAACCAAACGACGCTCCTTCGTGGTCTCAAAAGACTTAAGGAGGTCCTGTAGATCTTTATTGTTGGAAAGATCTAAGCCTCTGTGACGGAAGACTGATGCCAACATGCTTCTGTAACCCTTGATAGTGGGAGCTGAAAGAGATCGTTCTTTCCTCAGATATAAGAGAAAGTCAGCTATTTGAGTTACAGAGGTACTGGTCGAGGATACGGATACTGACTTGCACCAGTTTCGGAAGATTTCCCACTTCGATTGGTAGATTCTAAGGGTGGATGTTCTCCTTGCTCTAGCAAACGCTCTGGTTGCCTCCTTCGAAAAGCCTCTAGCTCTCGAGAGTCTTTCGATAGTCTGAAGGCAGTCAGACGAAGAGCATGGAGGCCTTGGTGTACCTTCTTTACGCGTGGCTGACGTAGAAGGTCCACCCTTAGGGGAAGTGTTCTGGGAACGTCTACTAGCCATCGAAGTACCTCGGTGAGTCATTCTCTCGCGGGCCAGAGGGAAGCAACTAGCGTCAACCTTGTCCCTTCGTGAGAGGCGAATTTCTGCAGTACCTTGTTGACAATCTTGAACGGAGGGAATGCATATAGATCTAGATGTGACCAATCTAGTAGAAAGGCATCTATATGAACTACTGCTGGGTCCGGGATAGGTGAGCAAACTATTGGGAGCCTCTTGGTCATCGAGGTTGCGAAGAGATCTATGGTTGGCTGGCCCCAGGTGGCCCAAAGTCTCTTGCATACATCCTTGTGGAGGGTCCATTCTGTTGGAATTATTTGTCCCTTCCGACTGAGACAATCTGCTATGACATTCAAGTTGCCTTGGATGAACCTCGTTACTAGTGAAAAGTATAGACCTGTTGACCAGGTGAGGAGGTCCCTTGCGATCTCGTACCATGTCAGAGAGTAGGTCCCTCCTTGCTTGGAGATGTACGTCAAAGCCGTGTGTTGTCCGAGTTCACCTCCACCACTTTGCCTTGAAGGAGAGACCTGAAGCTTTTCCAGGTCAGACGTACTGCCAGTAGCTTCTTGCAGTTGAAATGCATTGTCCTTTGACTCGAGTTCCATAATCCCGAGCATTCCCTACCGTCTAATGTCGCACCCCAGCCTACGTCCGATGCGTCCGAGAAGAGAACGTGGTTGGGAGTCTGAACAGTCAGGGGAAGACCATTTCTAAGGTTGAAAAAGTCCTTTCACCAAGTCAGACCAGACTTTATCTTTCCGGAAACCGGGATCGAGACCGCTTCTAGCGTCTTGTCCTTTTTCCAGTGAAAAGCTAATGGTATAGAAGAGGACGGAGGTGTAGTCTTCCTAGTGACACAAATTGAACCACGGATGACAGTGTCCTTACCAGACTCATCCACAGCCTGACAGGGCAGCGTTCCTTCTTCAGCATCTTCTGGATGGATAGCAGGGCTGGGGGTTGATCGTCTTGTTCAGCAACGTCCTCATCAGAGGGTTCCTCATCCGAAACTGATGAGGAAACGGCAACGGAGTGGGCAACGTCTGACTCGCTGAATCCGGTCGCACTGGTGGATGCGTGACGGAGCCGGACGCAATATCATGGTACTGCTGCACAGTCTGTGAACTGTCAACCATGGGGACGCGAGGAAGTACAGCGTCAACCCGAAACTGTCTAGACTGTCTGGGTTGTGCAGTCAACACCCTACCGGGTTGCTGAGGTTGACGCACTGCGTCACAACAAGTCACCTCTGCTGGTTGTTGAACGTCTTCCTAGTGACACACTGAACGTCAACAACCACCTCCGAGCGTCGCTTAACGTCAACGTGCGACTGGCAACCCACACTGGGTCGCATCGGTGGAGGAACCACCTCAACTGGCGGACGCGAGTAAGATACCTCAGCGTCAACAGGGCGCACAACCAACCGGAAGAAAGGTTGTTGGCCAGAAGGTTCTTCTCCGTATTAAGTCCTCTATCAAGGACACAAGCTTGGACTGCATGTCTTGCAGCAAAGCCCATTAGGGTCCACGGGAGCAGGTGTGGCAACAGACGGGGTTAGCGACTGAAGCGGAGCCATTTACCATCCCTGGAAGCCTTGTTATGTGTGACATAATAGTACAGCAAAACTTCAAAGGCTCGACAAAAGTTGAGAAGTTGACCTGTAAACAACTGGAGCGTCTCCTGGCTATGCGCCTGGCCGAGTCTACCAGAATTGAGAAGTCTACCTGGGCAGAGGCATGAACTCCCAAGCTGAGAACTTCTCTCGTGTCCTATCAGACTCTCGCTCTATAAGCCAGATAAAAAGAAGGGAAATCAAAAGGCTGTATCCCTAAAACTCCTCCTGGTGCAAAAACCAGTCGCCTAGCCGACGTAACGCTCTCTAGGAGAGCGAGAGAGCACTAGCTTAACAACAACGGCTTCGAAGTAGCTAGGCCTAGTGTAAGTTCTGACGTGAGGCGAACGAGGAGCAGCAGTTACAAGAGGACATACAGCACTGGTGCATAAGTAGCAGACCAGAAGGCAACGTTATGTGACTGCTTGACAGTCTGTGAGTTGGCAACAACCAAAGCTGTGTGGGGAAGCCTCAACTCCTGACTGACTAGCCTGCTGCGGGCGAGTGGCGGTAACCACAGTGGGTTGCGGAGGCTGACGCACCGTGTCAAAACACGGCAGCTTAACTCCACCCTCTTGTTGTTGTGGTAGCACACACACGTCAACGGAGTGCTCCGTGCGTCTGTGGGAGTCAGCATGCGTCTGGCAGGGTCGACTGCGCATGGGTGGAGGAGCTCTCACAGCCAGAGTGTGGGAGCAGGCAGCCGCAGCGTCTGCTGGGCGCACAACCGTGGCAGGTTGTAGGGAAACGGGTGCATCGTCAACCTTCTCCGCAGTCGGAGTGTGGGAGCAGGCAGCCTCAGCGTGAGCTGGGCGCACAACCGTGGCAGGTTGTAGGCTAACGGGAGCGTTAACCTTCTCCGCACGAAACTCCTGCATAACCGCAGCTAACTGAGTCTGCATAGACTGCAGTAAAGACCACTTAGGGTCTACAAAAGCGGCAACAGACGGAGCTACTGTCCGTTGTGACTGAGGGTCTAAAACAGCGGGTGCGGCAACAGACGGAGTTACTGCCTGTTGCGGTACCACCTTGCCTCTCTTGGGAGGTGTGCAGTCGTCGGATGACTGCAGCGAGTCCGAACTGACCCAGTGGCTACACCTGGGCCGTTGGACTTGCGCGGAAGGGACCGACTTGCACTTAATAAGCTGCGAGACCTTGGTCCAAGGTTTCTTACGAGAAACCTCTTCCGCAGACGAGAAGTAAATGGGCTCTCTCGTCTTAGTGTGGGTGGGGCGATCTTGGGTAGATACGCCCGAAACCACGGAGGGAAAAACGTCTCTTCGTTGATCAAGGCCTGACGAACCCATAAGTCGTTCGACATTACTTCTCCCCTGGGCTTGGGAGCTTGCAAGAGGTCCCGGACTAGGTGAACGACAGGCACGAACAGACGAACCCTCGGACGCAACACTGTAACACTTTGCGCATATCACTTTATCACTTTGATTTTCTGTTTTGCACTTATTTCACTGAAATCGAAACTTTTCCTGATTTCTACCTGAAACACGCAATCCTACCCTTCATTAAAAGGTAGTAATTGCGAAAACAGTCGTATAATGCAACAGAAAACATATATAAAGATAAAGAATTCAGTGGTTGGGAAAGAGACTAAACACTAGATCAAATAAACTACGTTTACAATCTCTCACCGCACATAGCCTGGGAACAAGAATAAAACCCTAGAAACGTTTTACCTTCTTCCCCTACAGCGACTAGGGAGGAGAGTAAAACGAGAACAACGTTACCCGCTTGAACGAAACGTTTTTTCTCCTCTCTCTCCCTCCATCTCTATCTCTCTCTTTCTCTCTAGATTTCGCACCTGAGAGAAGAGCCCAATTATATATCGTCAAAACATGATATTTGCTAAAGGAAAAAAAAAAAAACTGAAAGGTTTTCCAAATAAAAAGTTCCTTTAATTTAGAATTTAAACCATCTAAGCTAAGAAAGAATGAACGAAACGCTAGAATCGGTTTACTCTTACTGCAAAGTGAAACCGTGATACACTCTCTCTCTATCGTAACGATAGAGCGCAAGTTGAACGTCCTGAACGCCAACAACTGCGTAGACTAAAAACTAAACGTTAGTTCATCTTTGAAAACAGTACGAGACTATCAAAGAAATTCTTTCATAAAACATTAAATTTAAAAAGTTTTAAATTCTTTAAAGGTTAAATACGATATAACGGGCTCAACGTTGATTAACTTCGGTTCCAAGTCAGGACCGCCTACTATCAGGAAAGGTCGCATATAAACAAAACATAAAAATTTATTTTTATATGTTTATAATAAAAGGAAAGTTAATCGAAGAGGCCTAATAAAGGCGGAGAGATATAAAATATAGATCTATAGCGTGTTAAGCAAAATTACTAAAAACCTAAACACACTTCCATCTAAGGGAAGGGTCGGCCATTTAAAAGTGAAAGAGAGTCCATACTCTCTTAGTCACCATAATTAAAACTATCCAAAACGAGTTCAAGTTTTGAAATTAAGATAAAACCCCTGCACAGCGAAAGCTCAAAACTGGAATAGTGTACTTCACCAAATAGTTGTGAAAACAAATCCAGTTAGTAACAGCGTATTTAGTAGGTCTTGCCAGTGGCACGACAGAGAGAAAATTGGTTCTGTGTTGACATCGAGTACTTGAGTACCTACTTGACAGATGGCGCTGTTGATGTACACCCCCACCTGTATAGCGATCGCTGGCGTATTCCGCCCGTAGGTTTTTCTGTCGGGCAGCAGAGCTGACAGCTATATGATCATCGGGTAAGTTTAATATTGAAAAATCCTAATGCAGTTTTAAAAAGTATGTTGAAGGTAAGATCCCAGGTGGAACTTATCTTTCCTTTAAAAGTCACCAATTAACTTAAAACTTCAACATACGTATACTTCAGTATTATCATAGTTTTTTGCTAGGCTACTTCTGTAAATTTGGTTAGGAGGTATTTTTTCTAAAGTAAACGAAAAGTTTGCTCTAGAAATGACAATCACTTATTTGTAGTACATCTTGAATGTTTAAGTGTAGGCTCTACAAAAGGGTTTTGGCTACTTGTCCAATATTACACTTTGCCTTTAGAGATGAAGAGCCATATTCTAATAAGGTGACAAACACATGGGAATCACCTATACTTACGTTCCCCACCTATTCTAACCTGGGACTGTATCCTTAAATACAAGATAAGAGACCCATCTGTCCTTCGATGGTAAATATATAGTAATTTAATTCCTAGCCAAATATATGGACCATACATTTTTCCTACTCGCTTTCTTGTTTTATCCATTTCTGACCACAAAGATCGGGGCAAATCAACAATTCATGAGTTTTTCGGCCTGCTATATAAAAATAATTATGGGGTATACTAATGGAAAACTGGGGTTTTTGGGTGAGAAAATACCAAAAATAAATTATTCACAGCCATAGTAATGGTCAGAAATGCATAATAAACACAGAATAACCAGTTGAAAAAATATATGATTCATGTAAAAAGCAAGAAATTAACGAGTCATAATTACCCAAGATTCACAACACATCCTTCAAATGGCTTTTGCTCTGCCAGGCCTCACTTCACTACCAAATGAATATCATCTCCAAGTGGTACATGGAGGTGCTGCGCACACCAGCCACGTGGGTCACTATTAAAGTATCATAATCATCTATAAATTATATCATCACAAATGATCTCTGCCGAGTTGTGGCTCGCTTCGTTCATAAATACATAAACATTATCTCACTGCTCATATGTTCTGGCAAGCGGTACATGAACGAGCTGCGCTTGCCTATCATGTGGGTCATTATTCCAGTGATATTTTTTACCTTCACCTGAGCAACAATAGCTATACTGTATCCTAATCAGTGTGTGTTTTAAACATAATCAAGGACTAAAATAGATGAAATTACTGTATCATGATAAAATTTGGAATCGATTGAATTCCCCTGTTGAAGACATCATCTTGTGATATGCAAACTGAAGAGTATGGGGGAAAAAATGGCTCTTGTAAAACATCCGGGAAATTATACATGAATATTTGGAAGCCCTCATTGGTTATAAAAAGCCAGCTAATGATTGTCATACAAAATACAAAAAGCCGCTAAAATCGAACACAAACAAGGCATGCGTAATAATCCAAAACCACTCTCTCAGAAGCAAGTAATGAACTTGGAAAATGTAATGGTGTTCACATTTCAATCGATCGATAACTAAGTTATTATTCTCCAGTTCTGCATATTCATACATAGAAAAATGTCAAAACGAATAGAACTCCTACTTTACTTATTCCTAATCCCACTTTCACTATAAATTAAAGTATCATATATAATGAGAATTAAATAATAAATCAAGATCATTAAAATAACACAAAAATACTACGACCTAGCAAATGCACATTGTGAAAAATTTTTCACTTGCCAGAACATGGGAGCAATGATTTAACGTTAAATTGCGAGAGCAACGAGCTACTGCAAAGAAAAATAAATACTACACTAAGTGTTAAATCAGATCATTAATATAAAGCCAAAATACTAGCCCACGGGGCTAAAGTGCGTAGTGGGAACAAAGAGATAATATAAAATCACGATCAAAGTAAGCTTAGGCTGAGCAGACATATAAATGATTAAATAGTTTAATGTAGTGTACCAACATACAGATAACTACTGTACTCTCATTTAAGCAAAGAATTTTTCTTAGTTCAATGAAACACACTACAAACAACTCCATAGAAAATGGAATTGAAAAATCAAGTTTTCTGTGCGCCTGGAAGACCTGGCAAGTAAAAGTTCCAAAGTTTTGATCCTGTTTCATCCTCAATACCGTTTTTATAACGACTGGTTTTTTATGATGATGACTAGAACATAGAAAGTCTAAACAATATATTATATATAACATAAGACTGGTACATGGTGTATCTTTAGGTGTTTTGTAAGGTATTGATGACGATATCTAGCACAAAGCCATATTTTTTAAAATGTAGTAGTCGAACCAACATAGTTAAAATACCAAGAAATTCCAACAGAAATTAATATTAACCCTTTTACCCCCAAAGGACATACTAGTACGTTTCACAAAAGCCATCCCTTTACCCCCATGGACCTACCAGTACCTCCTTGCAAAAAAATGCTATAAATTTTATTTTTTCATTTTTGATAATTTTTTGAGAAAATTCAGGCATTTTCCAAGAGAATGAGACCAACCTGACCTCTCTATGACAAAAATTAAGGCTGTTAGAGCAATTTAAAAAAATATACTGCAAAATGTGCTGGGATAAAAATAACCCCCTGGGGGTTAAGGGTTGGAAATTTCCAAATAGCCTGGGGGTAAAAGGGTTATGAGCACTCAAACAAAAGTAAACCTTATTTTCACCCACCCGTTTATTACACCAATTTACAATTTGTAAAGTTATCGTTAAGGACGGAACATCATTTTGAGCAGAAATTAAATTTTTTAATGTATTAAATAAAGTGCTTCCACTGAATTTGACCTTCATTTCAATAGCAAATAAACCAAAACCCTGTTAGACCATCTAAGAAAGGGGATACTTCTTAGAAATCCGTTTTTTGCTCCGCCGAATAAATTTTTTTTCCCGTATTAAATAAAGTGCTTCCACTGAATTTGACTTTCATTTCAATAGCAAATAAACCGAAAACCTGTTAGACCATCAAAGAAAGGGGATACTTCTTAGAAATGTTTTTTGCTCTGCCGTGAGTTTTCTTCATACGCAGAAAACGAAAAACATCTAGCTCCTCTGTAATGGAATGCAGTACATGCTGAGCTGCTTACTTGTTTACTTGTTTTGGGTTTAAATCCAACCCTCCACTGAAGTCGAGTGAACTACTTCTCGGGCGGGTCCATATTAATCATCTAACGAAACATTTTCATTACAACTTATACAATTCTTTGATTGTAGCATCTTCCAAATCATATGATCTTGTGAAAAGTAATGTTGACACTAGCCCATTGATTATTATTTCCAAAGTTTTTATTTGCAGTCAATATGTGTCATTTTCGAAGAAAACGGATATATTTCTATATGAAATACCTGTCTTTTAGTAGTAAAGCTTTTTCCGTCCATATCTATAAAAAAACCAAAAAAAAAACATATAGAAAAACTCCTCCATAATTTTACCATATCTTCGACCTTAGTAAGCACATAACACAAAAAATGAGCCTTTAATCAAATCACCTAAGCCAAGGACTAACTTTACCTTTATAGACAATCTTATAGGCCTAACTGAAGACGCTACAATACGATACCGGCGAGATTGCAAAGGTACGCCTTCTACCCTACGGACTTCTAATATCCTTATGCTTTGAATTTAAATACCGTGGGACTCCAAACACTATATTAAAGTATTTCCTTACATTAAATATATAAAATATAAGCCTTAAGACCATTACAAAGACGCAAGAAATAGACCATCGGCTTTGTTATTGTCGCCTGCCACTTTGGACGACGCTAAACAATGACAAGCCAAGTCCGGAATACTTACGCCAGGGATCCAATATTTCATGCATTCAAACGATGTACGTTGCATTTGCAAGCAACGCAAACCAGTCGTCATTTGCCATTTTCAGAACTTGCGATTTAGGTGAGAGAAAACACATATTGGCGATACGGTTCACTTGCAATTGTCACATCACAGGAAAAGCCTGCAGGGTTGCCAGATTATTTCCACTGGCAAGGTTGCCAGATTATTTCGATTGGATTATCGTACGTGAGCCTTAAAATTGTCGTTTTTCAACCAAAAATATCGTACACAGTTTCAATATAATTATTAGGGAGTTACATGATTGACTTATTTCAAGATATTTTAATATAATTGTTTAATTAAAAACACATTTGTATATACCTAAGGTATGTATCGTACATCGTACTAGACCTAAAATAGTCGTACATGTACGATAATTATCGTACGAATGGCACCCCTGTCCACTGGATTATCATACATGAACCTTAAAATTATCGTTTTTTAAACCAAAATTATCGTACACACTTTGAACAAGATTATTAAGGAGTAACATATATAGCTTATTTCAAGGTATTTTAGTATAATTGTTTAATTAAACACACACACCACACATATGTATATATCCAAGGTATGTATCGTACATCGTACCAGACCCAAAATAATCGTACATGTACGATAATTATCGTACGAATGGCAACCCTGGGAAAAGGTTACAAGCACAGCCAGTCGACGGATGTTGCAAAGCATCCGGTTGTAGTGCGACCCTGCTCATATTATTTAAATTCATGAATATTAATTACCTATTGCCTTTGTTAGTTTGTATAATTTTATCTTTATTTTATTCCATAGACTTTAAATAATTTGATGCATTTTCTTGCGATGTATAATCACAAGAGCACAGAATGCTTGGATCTTACAAAGCATCTGGTTGTAGTTCGACCCTCTTCTTGTTTTATTTTTATTTTATTCTTTTATAAGTATTAATTAACTATTGCCTTTGTTAGTTTGTATAATTTTATCTGTATTTTATTCCATAATACTTGTCTAAATAATTTGAAGTCTTTTTTTTTTGCGATGTATAATTATAAGAGTACAGAATATTTGGATCTTACTATAATTCTAATTGATAAGACGGATAATATTCACGTAGCTAACAAATCTTAAGAACA